>NW_020174264.1:580017-628053 GCF_003031525.2 Neophocaena asiaeorientalis asiaeorientalis | reverse complement strand
ACCCCCCAACCCCCAACTTTGCTGCCTTGAGTGTGGCCTTGCCTCTCCAGCCCATCGGCACTTGATCTTGGCTGAAATGGAATGAATGACATTCGCTGTTTGCCTGTTTGTCTCACACAGCTCCAGGATGTGTCCCTTTGTCCCTTTGTCGGTATGCTGGCTCATACAACAGCTGCTGCTCTCAGCCATCCCTGCTGAGAGAAAACAACGGTGCTTCCTGTTGATAGAGCTCCTTTGCTCTGAATCAAAGAAAAGATGTTAAGGCCACGGAGTCCTATTTAATGCTGTGTCTGGGGGCTATTGGTTTTTTGATCATACATACAATTGCTAGGATTAAATCCAGCATGAGTCTTAAGGGTATATTCTGGGAGGGGCTACAAAGCACAAAGGGCAGAAAGGATGATTAACGTGATGAGTTCACTTTTTTTTTAATTTAACTTTTTAATATTATAGTTGATTAACAATGTTATGTTAGTTTCAGGTGTACAGCAAAGTGATTCAGTTATACATACGTATATATCTATTTTTTTTCAGATTCTTTTCCCATATAGGTTATTACAGAATATTGAGTAGAGTCCCCTGTGCTATACAGTAGGTCCTCGTTGATTATCTGTTTTATACGATGGGTTCTCTTCTGCTTCTGCGAGGAGTCCATTCCCCACTTCCTAGGTCATCTGACCCACAGAACACAGAACGACCAGGAGCTAAGACTTATGTGCCTTTCTTTACTTGTGACATGACATGGAAAATTCCAGAAAGCAGTGCTATCTCTCTTCCTAGCTTTTGCTCTTCTGTTGGATAGAGCCCCTCTTCACCTCTCTGCACCCAAAGAGTCAGTTTTGTTCTGGATTCGTCTCGGCAGCTCTGTACCACTTCGAGTTCAGAGATGGTGCTACCAGCAGTGCCCATCTGAATGTCTGGCTGCGGCTCAAGGGACTGATCCATAATAGCCGTCTGCACGTTCTGGACTGGAATGCTGATGTGTGGTTACAGTATGAAGCTGATGATTTTTTCTTTCTTTTTTTTTTTTTCTGCGGTACGCGGGCCTCTCACTGTTGTGGCCTCTCCCATTGCGGAGCACAGGCTCCGGACGCGCAGGCTCAGCGGCCATGGCTCACGGGCCCAGCCGCTCCGCGGCATGTGGGATCCTCCCGGACCGGGGCACGAACCCGTGTCCCCTGCGTCGGCAGGCGGACTCTCAACCACTGCGCCACCAGGGAAGCCCGAAGCTGATGATTTTTGAGGGCCGTGTGCCAGGCACTATGCCAAGTGTTCTGCCTGTATTATATCATTCAGTCTCCACCGGTACGCAAGAGTTGGCACCATTTCCTCCCATTTTGTGAATGAGGCAACTGAGGCTTGGACTGAATACCCAGGTCAAGGCCACATAGCTGGGAGGGGGCAGAGCCGGGGTTTGAAACCAATTCTCTGTTACTGCAGAATTTTTGATCCAGAATTCTGTGCTGCTACCTGTCAAACTAGTACAGCTACAACAAATCTAAGAGAATTTCTCGAATCTTAATCCTAGAGTGTGGTCTGTAGACCAGGAGCATCAGTACCACCTCGGAGCTGCTATTAGAAATGCAGGGTCTCAGAAAATCCACACGTGCATTTTAGCAAGACCGGTGTGATTCGTAGGTATGTGAAAGTTTAAGACTCTCTCATCTAGAATGCCTTCTGTTACAGAAGAGTAAATGTCAAATGATGAGCCTCAGCTCCATCAGCTGGTGCAGACGCGGGACTGGAATCCAGGTCTCCACAGAGATGGGGCAGAGGATGCATTGCATGCAGAGAGGGAGGGGTGAGGCAAGAGAGTTGGTGGTGTCTTAAACCGGGTTCACGGGAACAGCCTCTAAGGGAGGTCGGGAGGAGCAGGATCGAGCAGAGGGAGAATTTGGACTTCAACATTTTTGCAGAAGAGGACTCGGCAGATCACAAGGGGAGCTGGGATCGCCCTTCAGGGTTGTCACACACTGAGGCAAGGGGGACAGACCTCTGTACATCCCACCATTGACCAGTCATTGGATGATAATCCCAACTGAGCGTGATTCCCAGGGAGAGACAGCTGTGAGCCCTGCATCATCAAGTGGGAGATGAATGCCTGGATCCTGAAGGGAGGGGGTCCCGGCCGTGCCCTGTGATGTTCACTACAGAGGAGGGAGAGGCTGCGGAAAGGTTTTAAGCTTTCTGCCAAGAACAACAGGAAGTCATTCAGAATGACATCATACAATTTGCACTTGCTAACAATCCCTTTGGCTCCCGTGTGGCAGTGGATCAGAAAGGACAAGAATCAAAGAAAAGCAATCCGTTAGTGAACAGTGATCACTCAGACAAAAGGAGTCACCACCTTTAGAAGTGGGCCAATTCAAGAGAAGCTCTGTGCTTAGAAAGTACAAGATACTGTGATTAATTTGCTGTTGAAATGTGGAGAAGGAAGGATCCAGATGGACCATGGGCTTCTGAAAGGGTTCACTGGGAGAATGAAGGTGGGTTTGTGGGAATGGGGTCACTGAAGGAGAAGATCTGCAAATAAAGATTAAAGTCTTCTTTGACAATTTAACAACACTGAGTTTGCCACAAAACTTTAAACTCTTCTTTGACTCATCTCATTTAGAATCATCATCCCCGTGGCGGATACTGGGGGACAGTGCTTCAGGTGTCCTCAAGAAAACGTGAAGCTTCTGGGGTTTTTGTTGTTGTTGTTTTTCCCATATTTGTTTTATTTAAGTATATCTTACAAATGCTTTTGGTGAAATAGTTCTAAATTACCATTTTGTTGAGCATAAAAGAAATAACTCAAAAGAACAATCGTAAGAAAATCAATTTGACATCTGAAAGAGCACACCTGTAAAATTAGACCAAAACCACTTACGTAAACAAAGGACCCTAAGAAAATAGTGTCAAAGCAGAATTTCTGCTGCTGTATGTGTATGAGTTTGCTTGTGTTCCTTTTATTACTCCTTCTGAAGCGATATCAGACCTCTGGACCCCCGACATGCAATTAATTCCCGGAGACAGAATTTTGGGTGAAGTAGAAAAGAAAAGCTTTATTGCTTTGCCAGGCAAAGGGGGCCACAGCGGTCCCGTGTCCTCAAAACTGTGTGTCCCCACCTGGAGGGGGTAGTCAGGAGTGTGATAGTAATGGTTCAGAGAGGGCGTGATCAGCTCGTGGACGTTCTTCTGATTGGCTGGTGGGGAGGTAAGTGGGCGTCAGCATCATCAACCTTCTGGTTCCAGCTGGTCTGGGGTCTACGTGCTTGTGGGCAGCATGCAGTTAACTTCTCCCGCCTGGCCTGGCGGGGGCTTCAGCATCTGCTGAACAGCTCAAAGATATTGTTATGTGTGTCCCTTGAGGGGAACCAGGACCCTGCCCCAAGGCGGCACTGTTGTTTCTCTTGACTGTTCCTCCCTTGTCTCCGCATCCCCTCCCTTCCCTAATTAGCACCGACCTGGTGGAACTCAGGGAAGGTCAGGGGGGCTGAATGAAGCCTATTGCCTGTAATCGAGAAACTGGGGGCGGGGGAATTCCCTGGTGGTCCAGTGGTTAAGACTCCAGGCTTTCACTGCTGAGGGTAAGAGTTTGAAACCGAGTGCGGTCCTGTGGGGCTCCTGGGCACAGAGTCCCTTTTTGTCCCGTGTTTCTTGTAGGCAAGAGTCCAGCCTCCATGACCTTCCCTGAGTTCCAAAGGGCAGATGTGAACAGTTGCTAATCAAGGGATGAGCAGCCAGGAAAACACCTGAGGCGAGAGTAAAGGGTCCTGAGAAGCTCATCAAGCTTAGGAGACCCACCACCTGAGACCCTAATCTTGTCAGCAGCCCCGCCCTTGAATCGTTGCTATAAAACTCTTCACCAAACGCCCCTGGGTTGGGACACAGTTTTTCGGGGCAGGAGCCTGCGGTGTCCCACTGTGCCTGGCAAAGCAACAAAGCGGTCCTTTACTACTTTACCCAAAACTCTGACTTCGAGATTCGATTCGGCACCGGTGCACAGAGAGGCTGAGCTTTCGGCATCAGGTTCAGTTCCTGGTGGGGGAACTGAACTACCGCAAGCTGCACGGCGAAAAAAAAACCATGGGGGACACGGAAAGGCTTTTGTGCCCAGAAGCCCCGTAAGGTCCTGCTCGGTTTCACGTCTCCATTTCTGTAACCGCCCTGGTGGGCATGTTACCGAGTCCAAGCTCGCTCTGCTCGCCACTAACAGGCCAATATATCGGAGACGAGGTGTTGATGCAAGGAAGACGACTTTATCGGGAAAGCCGGCAGACCGAGAAGATGTCAGACTAGAGTCTCCGAAAAACCATCTTATCAGGGTTTGGATGCCAGTTTCTTTTATAGCACACAGAGCGGGAGGAGATGAGGACGTAAAGTTAAAAGGCCGTAAGTTTTGCAAATATCCCCTGGAATGGCCAGCCTCGGGGAGGGGATGTGTGACTTTCTTCCTTCTTGCAGCCACCCACGGGTGGGAGGAGTCAGACTGTCTCCCTGCGAGCTGAACAAAGGCACTTTAGTTTAACATTCAGGCAGAGGGGCAGGGTTCCCTGAGGCAGGCCGTTACGTATGATTATGATAACAAAAGCTACGAAAAGCAAAGGTTAAAGTCAACGAAGCAGATCGAACATGGAGTCCGATTTAGCTCTTCCCTGTTCCGGGCAGAGCCGGGCACCCTTATTAATCATTCAGTAAATTTATGCCAGTATGCATTCAGCCTCACATACTTCAAATACAGTTGAGCCGCCCGTGTTGTCGGGTGCAGACAGAGATGAATGGAACCCAGTCGTACTCTTCAGGAGCTCACAGCACAAAAATAAATATTCTTCCGTTAGCACTTAATAAATGCTAAAACTTATTATCCTTAACGCTAAGTGATCTTTTGTTAGATTTTAATATTTATGAAATCAGTATGCATTCTAAAACATGATGTCAGAGGAGAAAGAAAATCTGCGTTGTTAGCCTGAATGTTTGAATTTAGCCATGTATTAAAGGAATCCATTCATCTGATTGCCACCTCCATTGAGATATTTGCTTTGAAAGTGGTACACATAGTTGAATTTTAATTTATATTTAAATCCTTGTTTTTTTAAATAAACTTTTTATTTTAGAATAGTTTTATACTTACAGAGAAGTTGGAATATAATAGAGTCCCACGTACCCCATAACCACTTTCCCCTATTATTAGTTTCTCTAATTGGCATGGTACATTTGTCACAACTAATGAAACGATAGTGATACGTTATTACTAACTGAAGTCCATATCACATTTCCCTAGTTTTTCCCAATGTCCTTTTTCTTTTCCAGAATCCCATCCAGGATACCACATTACATTTATTTCTCGTATCTTCTTAGACTCTTCTTGGCTTTGACAGTTTCTCAGAATTTCCTTGTTTTTGATGATCTTGACAGTTTTGAGGACTTGTCAACTGTTTTGTAAAATTTCTCTCTAGTGAAAGTCGTCTGATGTTTGTCTCATGATTAGATTACAAAGGAAGTCACTTTGTGTAGCCGGAACTTAAGAAGTGGGGAATAATGTTCCACTTCCTTGAGGGCAGAGTATCTACATAAATTATTTGAAATTCTTATGCCTGGGGGGATTTGCTGCTTTTCCTCTAGTTAGCTACTCAGTTAGTTACTTAGTCATCCAGCCATTTATTTATATCCATATGGACTCATGGATATTTATTCTATACTTTGCATAATAATCCTATACTGCTTTATTTTGTTGCTCAAATTATTCCAGCTTCGTCCATTGGGAGTTCCTTCAGTTGACTCTTGCATCCCTCGACATACTCCCATCATTGTGGGGTTTTTTTTAAGCATTTCCTTTATTTCTACCTCTACAAGATGCTCCAGACTTGTGTATTTCCTGCCCCAGCCCTAGAATCAACTATTTGTCCAAAGAGCCCTAGTTCCTTTTATTGGAGAATGGTATTACAAACAAAGATTTGGGCAGTAGTTACTTTAATTGTCTTTTAAAATGACTTTTAAAAATATTCCACTCATGCTGCATTGGAAAGAGACATTACTGTGCAAATAGAAGATTTCTTGTGAAAATACCAGGACAACAAAGGCAGTAGAAGTAAAAAATCTCAGCAGAGACCATAGGATTCTGAAAGCCAAGAGTGGTTGGTGTGGCTTCTACACATGTGACAAGGGACTATATTACCCAGGCACCAAAGAGCTATTAGTCTAAAGCTTCTGGCTCACTTTCAAAGGAAGCTGAATGTCTTCCGGCGAATACGGGATTTGATTAAACGAAAGAATCAGAAACGAGAGTTTAACCAAATAAGAAATGCAGGCGCAGCCTTGGTATTCTTAGATAGTTCTCCACATTTACTGTCATCCTAAAGCTAGTGGGGAGGTCAAGTCCAGCAGCTCAGATGTTGAAATCAGCCCATCACTGTGAGCTGTTCATCACTGCAGCCGCTGAAAATGAGTCCCGGGAAGTTTTAGACTCTGCAGTGTGAAGAAGGCTTAGATGCAATCTGGTGATATTGAAACAGTGGTATATTAGTATATGAATGCATGTTTTCTAATTTTGGGTTCAGTCAATGTAGTTTGTTTTATCCCTAAAGTATCTATAATTAAATTGATGGTTTTACAGTCAATGGAGATTTAGAATCAAGGAAATACTTTGATCCCCCAGGCCATTCATCCCTCAACAATGGGAGCTCCAGAGGCTCAAGGCCTTTTCCTGGCCTCCCACTTGGGCTAATAACATTTAGTTTTCCTTAGATCCGTTTTGTGAAGTCCGTGCGAAATCACCAGTTTCTCTCTCTCCCTCCCCTGCTCCTTTGCTCTCTCCAGCCTGTGAAAATCTTTTTGAATGTCAGGTGTGCTTGTCAGCATCACTGTAGCTTCTGGCTTTGTAAAAAGATGAAATGTTCCTTTTTTTCACTATTCCCTGGAACTGTCTCAATGGTTTAGGAATATTTGAAACTTAAGATTTGAAAAAATGTACCTGTGAAAACTTTTTTTTTCCACTGTCTCCAATAGTTACTGAGCTATTTAAACATTTTCCTTCTTTCTGCATCATCTTTTCACAACTGTGTAGTCCTAGAAATTTTTCCTTTTTATCCAAATTTTAAAAATTATTAGCATAGAAGTATGTAGAATATTTGTATAATTCTTTTCTGTTCCTCTGTATATCTGATGCTCCTATTATATTCCTAATTTTGTTTGCTGAGTTTCATCTTTTTTTCTTAATTAGACCAGTTAACGGTTCATCTATTTTTTCTCATTTTTAAGGAAAACATGGCAATTTTTTTTCTGCATTTTCATTTACTAATGTCTTTCTGTATTTGTGAGTGAATTTCTTCTGCTTTCCTTTCGTTTATATTTCTTATTATTTGCTTCTTGAGTTGACTGCTGGATTCATTTGTTTCATTTTTGCTTGTCTAATAAATGGCTGGTAATCTGGAAACAATATTCGTTGTCTCCTATATGTCAGATTAACAAAAAAGCATGGTGTACATGCCACTATGGACTTACAGCATCACAGATAAGCGTGTGTGTGTCTGTGTGTGTGTGTAGATGTTTTAAGGATAAAAGAAATTACATTTTAATGTATGCAAAACAAGAGTACATGTGTGTAACCTTACAATTATATACCACTCTTTACAGCCTCACAAAGAGGCTGTCTAAGCTGATGCTATTAAGAACCTAGGATTTTCCCAAAGACAAATACAGAAAATAAACCATCTTTCAACAAAAACACAGCTAAATGTAACCTTGGGAGGGAACTAAGAAGCAAACAGTCATCCTCCATACCATCAAAAATAGCTTTTTCTGCCATGTTTGGGTTGGAGTATGGTTTCTACTCCAATGTTTACTAAACATGTCTGCAGGTTAGAATCATCTGGGTAGTTTTTTTAACATTTCAAAGCCCAGGCCATACATCAGAGCAATTAAACGTAATCTCTGCATAGGACACAGGCATCAGTATTTATTGACGTACCCCGGGTGATTCCAACACGGTGACATAGTAGGACCTGACATAGTAGGACCCACTGCCCCGTGCACACAGTCTAGGACACGCAGCTGAACCTTACTTGCAGTTAATCCTCAGGGTTGTGAGGCAGTAGTTCTCAAGCTTGAACTGTATCAGAATCATTGGAAAGGCTTGTTAAAGCACAGATTTCTGGGCTCCACCTCACAGTGTGTGATTCAGTAAGTCTTGGGTGAAGCCCAAGAGTTGACATCTCTAACAAGTTCCCTGGCGATGCTGATGCTGCTGGTCTGTAGACCATACTTTGAGAACCACTACTGTGAAGTATTGGCTTTAGCTTCAGAAAGGAAAAACATATTTCACATTTAGCTGTGGCATGAATTCTTTCAGGAAGGTACCATGACTAGACTCTTTAAAAAGCAAGCATAGAGTACATTTTTAAAGACCATATAAACGTACATTTTCTGAACCTGCTGTACTCTCATTTAACAGAAGTCTTTATGAAGTATTTATTAACAAGTACTTTGTAGGTGACTAAGCTAATTGCCATATTAACAATTCAAGTGTGATGTAGTTGCTTTAATCTAAGAACTTCATTTAGCATTAATTTCTAATTAACTGCTAATATTGTCTTATGTTTTTTTATGAGCTCGTCTATGTGTAGATGAATTCTTAATCTGCACTGATTTCTGTTAAAAAAAAAAAAAAGGGCTCAATGTTTCTTTTCTCTCGAAGGATATATGATACTAACCTGAATAAAAGAAAGCCACTGTATGGTGACTGAGCATCTGTGTGTGAACATGTGTGTGTCAGCAGTGTGAATACAGTGCTGTGAGGTCCAGTGATTAAAGACGACAGTCCAGTTGCAGATTGAAGGTTTTGAATTCTATGCTGTATGGGTCACTAAAACTTGCAAGAGACAGTCATGTCCCCTGGTAGCTTAGACCCTAAGACAGGGGTCAACAAATTATGCCCATAGACCAAATTCAGCCCATGCTTGTTTTGTAAATTACGTTTTATTGGAAAACAACCATGCTCTTTCTTTTATGTATTGTCTAGGGCTGCTCTTGGGCTACCATAGTAGACTTGAGTAGTTCAGCCTACAAAGCCTAAAATAATTACTACCTGGCCCTTTATTTAAAAAACAAACATTTCCAACCCCACTGATCAACTTTCTATGTGTAGGAATAATGAGCCATCCACATAATTATGCAACCATAGGATCATCCTATCTATATTCTCCCTCATGGTTCTCAAGACTACCCAGGAAACTTTGCCAAGTATTTTACTGAAGACTACCCAGTAACTTTGTCTAAGAGGTAAATTGGGCTACTTCGGCATTATTTAAGAATACTGAACCTTCTACTGGCTGGGAATAGTGGCTCACTTAGCATTCATCCCGTTACTTTGAGAATCTAAGGGTTATCTTGCTGAATCAGAGTCCCAGTTGACTAACTCTAATGGTCATTGTGGGGAGTTTCTGAGAAATACTTTTTGCATGGGTTGTTCTTATTGCTTATCCTCTCCTTTGTGATAAGTGGTAGTTGACCTCAGGGGCAGTTGGTGAAAGGGCAAGAAGATGGGCTGCAGTGGCAATGATGGGAACCATGAGAGTGTATCCATGTGAGGAGAGGACAGTATAAGCCTTGATGGGCTTAAAGATATAAGAGCGATAACTTCCCATTTCATCGCAACTTGCCATTAAAATGAATTATATAGGGATGGGGGATTAGCATTTCCGGTTGGATCAGATACTTAAAATAATAATAACTTGCGAGAGAAAAAAATTTGTGGATGGGAAAGCAAAAGAAAATAGGTGGACGGGAAAGTGACTAGAAAATTGTCAACTCCCATGTCCCAAGAGGAAGATACAGCAACACATGAAATCTGTGCATGGGGTGAGGTGAGGTGTGTGGTTGAAGCAGCAGCTACAGCAAGAGGAAGGTAATTACAGAGAGAGAGGCGATTAAGAAAAGTCAGTAACAACTTGGAAATTAATGTGAGAAGATGGCAAAAAGAAGCCGGCCAACTGAAGGAAGTTGGAGTCATCTTGTGCCTCACTGCTCTAGAGATTGCACCGTGAATACCAGATTTAGCTCTGTTGTGAGACATCAAGGATTCACAGAAGACGTGAGACTAGTGATGAAAATTACTGAGCCCTGAGCAAAAGTAATTTATAGATAAAACAGTGCATTACTTCTTATCAGATGGGTGATGAGGGCAGTGCAGTAAAAAAAGGGGCTTGAAATGAATACTCCTGCCCCACTGAGAAAATAAGGTGGATTCATGCCCATTATTCTTGAGTTTGTGACTACCCTGCATGAGTAGAATCACACAGTAAAGTTCAGATCCTGCTCTTTTGCTTCTACTGAGGAAGAAAAAAGAAAGGAAAATAAAGGGGTAAAGGTGAGTTGGGGAAGATATTTGATGCCGTTTTATCCATAATCAGAGATTTGAGTGGCAGGGGACGCACATGCTGATATTGATTGATTTTATGGTGCGTTTTACATTTAAATTTGCTTATTGAGACCTAGCTTGATGGATTTTTATTGCACATTTTAAATTTAAATTTACCTATCACAGTCCCTGCTGTTGTTGCCAGGCATTGTACTAGGAAGTGACCAAATAAGACACTGTCCTCAAAGACTTATGGAGGGTTAGATAAGTAGTCAGATATTTAATATACGTGCTGTAATGGTGAGGTCCAGAGGAAAGACATCTAGAGGAATCTAGGAAAGCTTCCCAGAAGTGACACCTGAATTGAGACCAGAGATAATTATGAGTTATTAAAGAGAAGGGCTGGGGTAAAGGTATTCTCTGCAAAAGGAAAATAAAGTCGATGTGGTAGACTGATCGCAAAAATGGCCCAGATTCTCCACCCATTTATGTACCCATCTTTTTGCAGTGTGGGTTTGTAGCTCCTACCATCCCGTGGTGGAGTCTATTTCCAACCCGTTGATTCTGGGATGCCCTTGTGACTTGCTTTGACTAATAGAACGCAACAGAAATCATATTATGTCAGTTTCATGCCTAGGCATCAGGAAGCCTTGCATGTTTCTGCTCTCTCTCTTTTTTTTTTCTTTCTTTTAAACTCTGCCACCACCGTGAGAATAAACCAGGGCTTGCCTATTGGAGGTGGGGAACTATGTGGAGGGGAGCCAGATCATTCCAGACCAGCCGGCCCCCACCTGGCCTGCTAAATGAGTAAAGACAAATGAGCTAGGCCGCTGGAGATCAGATGAATCTGGCCCAAACAGAAGAATTACCCAGCTAACCCATAGGTCCATGGGAAATAATAAATGATTGTTGTTATAAGACGCTAAGTTTTGGAATGGTTTGTTACGCAACAGTAACTTACTAATGCAGAAAATCTGAAGGTATAAGAGAGCAGGGCCCATTCAATAAACTAGAAGTAATCTAGGATGGATAGAGAAAGGAGTATGGAGGGAAAAGGATGAAAGATGATGATGGAGAGGCAAGCAAGAACTGGATCCTTCAGAGTTAAGTGATGGGAAACTCTCTAGGGGGTTGAAGAATAGGTATGATCAGCATTTCAGTTTTGACATATTACTGCTTGTAAAGGTTAATGACTACAAGGAACACAAAGCTAGGGGGACGGAGGCCAGTAAAGGGATCACCATTTGTAGTGATCTAGGCTAGAGATGATCATAATCTGAACTGGAATAGGGACCATGAGGTAGAGTAGAAACAGACAGATTGGAAACATAATTGAGGGGCAGAATTAGTAGGACTTGGTGCTTTATCAGACGTGAGATGAAGGAGAGAGAAACTTCAAAGCTGATGCCTGGTATCTAATTTGGGCAAATAAAAGGTTGCAGGGAATCATTCTGGAAGACAGAAACTCAGGGAGAGATTGAGGTTTGGATGGGAGTGGAGGACATAAGAAACATAGTTTGGGATTTGTTAAGATTGAGATGCCAGTGAGACACCCAATCAGAGATGCCCAGCAAACAGTGGGTTATGTGGATCTGAAGCTCAGAAGAGCAACTTCGGTTGGAGATAGTTTAGCAGTTGTCAGCCTGCAGCTGGTACTTGAAACGACTTAGACATTTACTGAGCACCTGATATGTGTCATGTCCTGAACTCTGTGCCAGGAGTGGGGAGGTTAGCAGTACAGACGAGGCTATATAATCTACTGGAGAAGGTTCAACATTGATCAGATAATCACACAAATATACTGTTTTAGGTACTGAAAGAAATGTACAGTAAACCATGAGTATATAACAAAGAAACTTGATCCAGTCTGAGGGATCAAGGAACAATCCCCTGAGGGAAAAAAGCGGTTAAGCTGGGATCAGAATTATGAGAGGGGTTTCCAAGGTCATAGGGAAACATGGAGTAGAAAAAGAGAATGTTCCACAAAACAGGACAGGAGCAGTGAACCTAGTTTAAAGGGCTCTAAAGTCAGTATGGCAGGATCTTGGGGGGTTGGGAGGGGAAGGAAAATTGGTACAAGATATGTAGAGAGGAGTGTTGGTAGATATGGAAAGAAATTGACAAATTTGCAAGATATTTAAGAGTCAAAACTGACAAGATAACAAGAAGAATTAGAGGGAGAGGGAGGAGAAATTATTAAGTATAATTTGGGGCGGGGGCTGTTGGTTTGTGTATCTGAATGGATGATGGTGTCATTCATCGAAACAGAAGACACTGGGGAACGAGATCTAAATGTAGAGAGAAAATGCAAGATATCAGTTTGGGAAATACTGAATTGGAGAAGCCTTTAAAATATCCAAGTGGCAAAGCTGAGGGGAAAATTGGATATACAGGTTTGGAGTTCAGAAGGGAGATCTGATCAGACATTTAATAAACTTGTGGATCATCAGGATTTAAATAGTAACTGAAGTCAAGGGCAGGGAGACTGAGAATTTTTTTAAAAAAGGTTCTTAGGATCAAACCTTGAAAAGCTCAATACTTGAAAGATAGATATTTTGAGATGAGCCCGCAGAGTGGCATAGAGGGGGTAGTCAGAAAAGGGGAAGGAAAGTGTGATGTCAGAGAATCTAAGGCTATCTTAACAAGCACTCACTCCACAGACTTTAGGCTACTAAGAGGTCAGGGGAAAGATGGATAAAAATACCCACTGGGTTTAGCAACGTGAAGGTTACCAATGACCTTCTCAAGAATCATCATGGTGGAGTGATGAGAGTGGAAGCCAGTATGTTAGAATGGGCTGAAGAGAAAGTGGGTGGTGAGGAAGTGGAGGAACATTTGTAGGTAATTATCAGGAATTTTGGCTAAGAAGGAGCAGCACAGTAGGTGGATGACATAGCAAAGGTTGAAAGACAGATTTTTGTTGTTGATGATGTTGTTCATTTTTTGTTTGGTTTTGGTGGGAGAGATTTGGGCTTGGGGCTGACAAGAATTCAGAAGAAAATGACATATGGAAGAAAAAGGGGAGAATCCAAAGAAGCAGGTGAGATCACTTAAGAAAAATGTATAAAGGGAGAAGGGAAAATGATCTAGGAAAAAACATTTAAGAAATATCATCATTTTGATGGTTATCATTAAAATGGAATACTATACTGCCATTAAAAATAATGTTGAAGAATATTTAATGATGTACAAAGATGGCTGGGATGTTCCACTGCACGGATAACTATCATCTGTTCAACCAAAATAATACGTAGAATATCATCCCAGTTTTGTTTTTAAAAGTTAAAAATATGTACACAGGAAAAAGTATGGAAAGGTACGCACCAATAAACTTTTCGTAGTTGCAAAAAAAACCCACAAAGAAATACCAACATTTAAGGGAAAGTAGAGGATAAATGTACTAAGATCTAGACAGTGATAGGAGAAAAAGCAGAACATAGTTCCAGGGAAGCCATGGAAAAAGACTATTTCCGGAAGGAGAGGGAGATCCATGGAGTGAAATGTGCTAATAGGTCAAAGATGATAAGGACTGAGAAATATCTGCTGGCTTGAGTCAGTGGTCATAAAGGCCTAGGATAGAATTGGTTCCTTGGAGCACTGGGATGAGTCCATATTACAGTGGATTAAAGTATGCGTGGACAGACATTTCACGGAGAATTTTCATGAAGGGCAGAGTGAGCCTGGAGATGGGCAAGAAGTTACGTAGAGCCGTGATGGTTGGCTTTGGTATTTGTAAGTAAGTTGGAAGAGACTTGAAGATAATTCAGTGTTGATGACAAGGAAGAGACCAAATACATAGAGATTGAGGATAAGAAAAGAATGAGTTCTCTGATAATGAGGAAGGGAGAAAAGAGCAAGTGGAAGGGGTGGGCTAAGGAGAGGGGAGATACTGTTCTCCTGGAGCCGCCGAAAACAGGAGGAAATGGTGATGGAAGCAAGGATGTTTGTATTATTGATGGCAGAACATTGAGGGAGTTACAATATGGTGGGCTTTTATTTTCTTTGTTAAATAAGAGCCAACATCACCTGCTAAGAAAGAATCAGGGATACATATACAGAAAGCTTCAACTGTCTTTGCAATATTTTATTTCCTGAGCGGGTGGTGGATGTACAGGTGAGCTTCATTCTTTATACTTTTGCATATGTCGGAAATTATTTTATTTTATTTTATTTTATTTTTGCGTTATGCGGGCCTCTCACTGTTGGGGCCTCTCCCGTTGCGGAGCCCAGGCTCCGGACGCACAGGCTCAGCGGCCGTGGCTCACGGGCCCAGCCGCTCCGCGGCATGTGGGATCTTCCCGGACCGGGGCACGAACCAGCGTCCCCTGCATCGGCAGGCGGGCTCTCAACCACTGCGCCACCAGGGAAGCCCGGAAATACCTTATTTTGAAAAAAAGAATAATGGGAATTATGGTAGAGTCCAAAATTTGGGAAACACTAAGATTTGAAATAACTGATAGAAGAGAAAGAGCTGATTAGGGCAACAGAGGATGCCGGGCAGGCAGCATCCCAGTTGATTTTAGTGACCATGAATTTACAGTGGCTAGCCAACTGTTCACCAGATCACTTCTTTTTCCCCTAGGGTAGCCAGCTAAGCTGCATTTTCCAGCCTACGATGCAGCCAAATCATTGAGTCTGAACCAAAAGAATATGAGACAGAGGGATATAAGCCCCCTTCATGACCCTCCACAGTCCTCACATATGTGGCCTTTCCTTTTCTTTCTCCACTAGATGATTGAATAGAGAGAGCTCCAAGGACTTAGAGGAAGATGGAGCCACAACATGGCAGGAACCTGGGTTCCTGAGCCAGCAATTTGAAAGGAGGATCCCAGGAGAGTCACCAGAGTGAGAATACGCGTGGGACCCTCTTATGTAAGTGAGACCTTCGCCTTTGCTATGTTACTCTCATGAAATTTGAGGGTAGCTCTTCATAGCAGTTACTCTATCCTTGTACTCATCTTTACAGGTGTGTGATTTTGTTTCAAGCAGCTGCAGCTGCTGAGAACTGTTCAATTACATTCTGTGTATTAGATAATTGAATGGGATGGCCCGAAGGGCCAAAGAACACAAGGAGTCATGAATAAACGATTGGGTTTGTGAACAATTACATTCTTTGAATAATGAGTACTTAACTAATTAGGCTTCCCATTTGGAGGCAGAGGACTTGAGAGGCTCCGAGAGCATGGTTGGGATTTCAGAAACATAAAACAGATTCCTGTCCTCAAGAAGGTACTAGAGAGAATGCCCGCTACCTGTCTAAGCTGCATTTACAAGAGGGAATCCTGGGTTCCATCCAGCCACTATCCCTGAGGGGTCCTGACCTGCACAACCGTAAAATCTCGCTGCAGAGAATCGAGAAGAAAAAGACCCCTCCTCCAGCTGGTCTAGGGTGCTTGGTGTGGCAGAACCACCCCTCTGCCTGCAGAGAAGCTTCTGGCCCAAGCTCAGGACACGGAGTTCACCGGTCCTAGTGGACTCCCCACAGGAGGTGGAAAGCTCTCAGCTACTGACCACCGTAGACACTCAGAGTGGGGGGACAGAACAGATGACATGGTGAGCCTGATGTGTAGAGGCTGAAGACC
This sequence comes from Neophocaena asiaeorientalis asiaeorientalis, assembly GCF_003031525.2. NCBI lineage: Eukaryota > Metazoa > Chordata > Mammalia > Artiodactyla > Phocoenidae > Neophocaena > Neophocaena asiaeorientalis. Next base: position 612,132 of record NW_020174264.1, on the reverse strand, counting down.
TGTAGGATCTATAAGTGGACAGGCCCTCCTCTATCATAACTTGCCCTCTCCAGGGAAATTCTCTTCATAGGCCATGGGATGCCCAGTCTCCAGGCCCTAAACTCCTGAATACCCACAGGCCAGTGAGGCAGACGAGCTTCCCCGACTTCTTCCTGCAAGGCTTCCCACTGTGGGGTCGCTCTCAGGGTCTCAGTGGAGGCCTCCAAAAGTCGATGAAAGCAGTATAATCGCCTGGGACCTACCCAGCTTCCTGCACAGCCACCTCCCTTTCGTATTCTCCTTATTCCTGCCCAATGGGTCTTCATTTGAGCCTCAGAACCCACCTAGTACAGGACAGTTAATATGAAGAAAGAGGCTGAAGTTGGAGAAGACTGCAAACTTTGTGAAAGACGGCAACAGACTGGGCTCTGGAGCTCAGTAGATTTGAGTTCAGTCACTTACCAGCTGTGTGGTCATGGGCAGGTCACATGATGAATGTAAAATGAGGATTACAATGCCTACCTCCCAGGTTTATTTTAAATATTGTCAGTGACTTATGTAAAAATCTCTGGAACGTGGTAGATCTTCATAAATGGTGATTCTTGTTGTTATTGGGGGGGGGGTGGTGTTTAATGGACTTGTTTCAGGCAGCATGCTTAAACTTTCTCAAAGGGAAGGAGGGAGGAGAGTATGATTCAGGTTGAAAGTTGCCCTAAAGGAATGCCCATCCATGCTAGCCTAGAAGCTCCATCCATCCTCTGTCCTCACCTACCCCCAGGGCCTTTGCACGTTCTTTCCTTCTGCCTGTCTCCTCCAAGACTGGCGCAAGCCTCATTCTCTTGCTTCCTTCAAGTCTTCCCTCCAAAGTTACATCCTTAGCGAGGCCTTCTGTCTCCATCCTGTCTCTCTACAGTAGCATTCCCTAGCTGTCACTCTGTATCCCCTTGCTCTGCTTTAATTTGCTTTATGAAAATTGTCACAACTCGAAAGTTATATATGTATTTCTTTACTTGTTTATTACTCCGCCAATAGAATATGAGATCCATCAGGGTAGGGACCTCTCATATCTCCACAATATCCCCAATGCCTGGCAGATAATAGATGCACAACGAATGTTTTTTCAGTGATTTTAATAGACGCTTCTGAATGGATGAAAAATGCTGTATTGAATAAGGTATATTTTAATTTTTATTCATTCATTGAAAAAATATTTGTGGTGCATTTATTAAAATCATCATAAAAGCCATTATTAGCCATATAATTTTTCTCAAAATAAAAGACTAATGTAAAATATATATTTTCTCATAATATATAGTCTTCTCTCACATCTAATTCTCTTCATAGTAGACCATAATCAAGCCTTCCATTAACAGAAAAGTCTTTTGATTTTCTGTCACAGGGGCCCCTGGCTGGGCCAGATTTCAAAGTTTGATACATCAGATACACACTCGTGCACATGCGTGCACACACACACATTTATTTGTTTATATCTACATATTTACTTGGGGACTGGGAAGTGGGGGTGAGGTATTTTTAACCCTGACCACAACTTAAGTTCAGATATGTATAAACAAGTTCTACACGCTGGTAAGGCCCCAAAGAAGGCTGGATTTCAGGGAGGGCTGCCCGGTGCCCTGGGCATGAATTTATGATGGGGGAGATGATCTCCAGAGTAACCAGCCAGACTCAGGAACATGGCCTGAGGGGGGGAGGAGATAGTAGTTTTAGCTTTTCTGTGAACTTAACCCCCCTGTGGTATGATGAACCCAGCAAGGCAGAAGAGCCGTGAGTGGGAGTGGAAACTGCTGGTTCCTTCAACCTCGTGGCACTTTAGTTCCCAAGCAGCCTTGCTGTGGAACAGAGTCTTCCTTTCACCTTGAAGGGGGCTGTATGGGCGCTGATATTAAGTGAGCCACGAGAATGAGGTTTTGGAAGCAGCAGCTACAACTCTGTCTCATGGGAGCAGAAGTGACATACCTCTGCAGGGCTGTCAGGGCCAGCAGGGTCATGGAAAGCTCCACAGAGGCAGCAAGTCTCTGGCTCAGCCACACTGAGGCGGCAGAGGCAGCTATAGCTGGTGTAATGACGCCACTGCGCAGCCCTCCTAGAAGATTTAGGACCTGCACGTTCAGAGACCGCACTTGGCTGGCAGCCACAGCAAGCCGGGAGTGAGTCTGATCAACAGATACCTGCAAGGCAGCCCTGAGGACCCCCAAAATGCCCGGGGAGGGGAAATTTGCAAGGCACTGATATTTCCGTATAAGCAGATGGAAACTGGGAGCCAAGGGGAATCCAGTATTAATAAGTCCGTATTTGCAGTCAGTATTCGTAAAACCACGTTTGTCCTCACAAGCAGGTAGAGATGGGAACACTCAGGTATGCTTAGAGCCACAAACAAGGCTAAACTCTGGATTGCTGCATCCTCAGAACGGAACCCATGACTTTCACACCCTCCTGCACCCACAGCAGTGATCCCAAAGGTTCAGATTCATCTGGAAGACATAGCATATATGCCTCTTGCTGGCTTCAGAAAAAAAATTCCAGAACATTCTAATAAAAGTCGGGAGGAGAAAGGCGGCTTCGACATTTGAGTCAAATATAGACATTTAATTCTCTGTTAGGGGGCTTCCCCGGTGGAGCAGTGGTTAAGAATCCGCCTGCCAATGCAGGGGACACGGATTCGAGCCCTGGTCTGGGAAGATCCCACACGCCACCGAACAACTAAGCCTGTGCGCCACAACTACTGAGCCTGCGCTCTAGAGCCCGTGAGCCACAACTACTGAAGCCCACGTGCCGCAACTACTGAAGCCCGCGTGCCTAGAGGCTGTGCTCCTCAACCAGAGAAGCCACCGCAATGAGAGGCCCGCACACCGCAATGAAGAGTAGCCCCCGCTCGCCGCAACCAGAGGAAGCCCGCACGCAGCAACGAAGACCCAATGCAGCCAAAAATAAATAGATAACTTTATTTTTTTTTAAATGTACATACCTTAATTAAAAAACACTTTATTGCTAAAAAATGCTAGCCGTCATCTGACCCTTCAGCGAATTGTAACCTTTCTGTTAGTGGAGGGTCTTGCCTTGACGTTGATGGCTGCTGACTGGCCAGGGTGGTGGCTGAAGGCTGGGTGGGTGTGGCAATTACCTCAAATTAGACAAAAGTGACGTTTGCTGCATCGACTGACCCCCTTTCATGAATGATTTCTCTGTGTGTAACATGCAATGCTGTTTGATAGCATTTTGCCCACAGGAGAACTTCTTTCAGAATTGGAGTCAATCCTCTCAAACCCTGCCGCTGCTTTATCGACTAAGTTTATGTCACATTCCAATCCCTTGTTGTCATTTTAACCATCTTCACCAGGAGCAGATTCCATCTCAAGAAACCACTTTTTTGGCTCATCCATAAGAAGCAACTCGTCATCCGTTAAGGTTTTATCCTTGATCCCTGGGTTGCAGAATGGATGTTGTGTTGGCAGACATAAAAACGACGTTAGTCTCATTGCCATCTCCTTCAGAGCTCTTGGGTGACCAGGTGCATTTTCAGTGGGCAGTAATACTTTGAAAGGAACCTTTTTCTGAGCAGTAGGTCTCAACAGTGGGCTTAAAATATCCAGTGAAACATGTAAACAGATGTGCTGTCAGCCAGGCTTTATTGTTCCATTTACAGAGCACACGCAGAGTAGATTTAGCATAATTCCTAAGGGCCCTGGGATTTTCACAATGGTAAATGAGCATTGACTACAACTTCGAGTCACCGGCTGCATTAGCCCCTAACAAGAGAGTCAGCCTGTGCTTTGAAGCTTTGAAGCCAGGCACTGACTTCTCCTCTCTAGCTATGGAAGTCCTGGGGGGTATCTTCTCCCAATAGAAGGCTGTTTCATCTACATTGAAAATCTGTTGTTTAGTGCAGCTACCATCGTGAATTATCTCAGCTAGACCCTCTGGGTAACTTGCTGCAGCTTCTCCATCAGCACTTGCTGCGTCACCTGGCACTTTTGATGTTATGGAGACGGCTTCTCTCCGCAAACCTCATGAACCAGCCTCTGCTGGCTTCAGACTTTTCTTCTGCAGCTTCCTCACCTCTCTCAGCCTTCATAACACTGAATAGAATCAGGGCTTTGCCTGGATTAGGCTCTTACGGGAATGTTGTAGCTGGTTTGATCTTCTATCCAGGCCACTAAAACTTCCCCCATATCAGCAATGAGACTGTTTTGCTTTCTTATCATTTGTGTGTTCACTGCATTTTTAATTCCCTTCAAGAACTTTTCCCTTGCGCTCACAGCTTGGCCAACTCCTTGGTGCAGGAGGCCTAGCTTTGGGCCTATCTTGGCTTTCGACATGCCTTCCTCACTGAGCTTAATCATTTCTAGTTTTTGACTTACAGTGAGAGACATGTGACTCTTCCTTCCACTTGAATGCTTAGAGGCCGCTGTAGGGTTACTAATTGGCCTAATTTCAGTGTAGTTGTGTCTCAGGAAACAGGGAGGCCTGAGGAGAGGGAGAGAGACGGGCAACAGCCTGTCAGTGGAGCAGTCAGAACATGCACATTTATCAAGTTCACCATCTATGTAGGCGTGGCTCGTGGAGCCCTAAAACAATTACAGTAGTAACATCAAAGATCACTGATCACAGATCAGCTTCACAAATATAATAATGAAAAATTTTGACACGGAGACATGAAGTGAGCAAATGCTGCTGGGAAGATGGCCCTGACAGACTTGCTCAACGCAGGGCTGCCACAGACCTTCAATCTGTGCAAAACACAGTATCTGCAAAGAGCAATAAAGGTAAAGCACAATAAAACAAGGTCTGTGAAGGTTTCTGGTCTCAAGTTTAACTGACTCCCTAGAATCTCCTCTCTTATTCTGTGATGAGAGGTAGCGTAAGAAAGAAATTAATATCTAAACTCGAATAGGTGAAGGTTTAAAGCCCAAATCTGCCTAATAAAAGGCATGGAACTTTGGGCAATCTGCAAGCTTCAGTTGCTTTAACTCTAAAATGGAGAGAGTAATAATGATACGTAGCTCGTAGGGATTTTTATAAAGATTAAGTCGACTATTAAATAGAATAGTGCTTGTCGAAATAGTAATAATAATAATAATAATAGAGTAGGAGGAAACTTTGGAAGGTGATGAAGATGTTTATGACCTTGACGATGATGATGGTTTTCTAAATGTATTCTTATCCCCAAACTCAGCAAGTTGTATACGTTAAAAGTGTACAGCTTTCGACATGTCAATCATACCTCAATTAAGTGGCTTAAAAAATATCAATAAAAAGTGCCTGTAAAACACTTGGCACTGGGTCAGCCACAAATATTTACTACTATCATTGGGTATTATTTTTGTACGTTCTACCTTGAAAAGATAACTTTGCTGTTTCATAAGGAACCTAATAGAAGAAATTTCATTGCCCAAGATTTTGATTTTGAATTTGTCCCAAGGAATTTATCTCAAGTGGAAAAAATATCTCTACGGGGTAAATTAGGAGCCTCTACCCTCCTCCCGGACTTATGGACGAATATGCCTATGATAGTGATATTATTATCCTTTGTTTTTCTGATGAACCTTGTATGTAAAACAATTATTTTCCTAAATGCAAAAGCTTACTATGTACATCAGTATACACTCAAGGGGGGAAATTGATAATGAAACCAGCTGCTTAGTTTAAAAAAAAAACTTTGTAATATTTTCCTCCCTCTTCGTTTTATAGAATTTTTAAATTACGTGATCAAAACCTGTTCCAGAGAACATTGCTGAACATGAGAATCTTGCCATCTAGAGAGAAAAGATGAGTCCTGTGATGTGGTACCAGTAATTGCCATAAAGTTTAATGAAAATCTGTTCCAATACAGTGAAAATCAAAGAGCAAGAAATATCTACCATGCTGGCAGCATCAGTAAGAGGGAGGAAAACCCACCAGGTTCTAGAAGTAAATGTGAGGATTTGAACTAATGGGCGTAAGAAAGGGAGGGAACGATGACAACACCAATGCCTCGGAGAATGTTATCTAATTAAGCAAAATGATAAACCTTCAGTCAGGACATCGTCTCACATTCTTAGCAATTTACACTCAGAGGGAAGGAGGGAACCAAAGTAATAACTAGACGGAGATAGATTAGTGTTTTCATTTCTGGTGAGTGTTCCCGCGCACATTAGTGTCAGCATTGGTACACTTGGTTCTCCGTGTGCTTTTAAAAATGGAGAGACCGAGCAGAGAAAAACATTTTATTCTCTTCTCACTTTCAACAGGCCAATTGCGTTCCGTGAATGGAAACAAATAACCTTCCTCCAAAGATTTTCAGATCTTTTCAAACAAAAGCTTCGTTCCTTGATGCATCCAGCAGACACATTCAAGGGGACTTCTCCCCAAAGCTGGGTCTTTTCCACCAGGCTGAGAAGGACTGAAGGAGCAAGGCCACTGGAGGCCTACAGGCTAGGGTCCCAGGCTTTGCCACTTGGCCACCGTGCGATCTTTGGCAATTTACGTGGACCTCTCGGTCTCTCTTTCCTCATCTCTGAAAAGGAGGGAAATGATACTGTCTTACAATGGCAACCTCCCGAGTTTGGCTCGAGATGCTCTGAGGACCTCCGTAATCTCCATTAAGCACCCATCCCCAAAACCATCACAGGTAAAGATAAACTAAGTAAAAATAGTATGATTGCCCTGAAAACAAAGCTTCAAGCTAAATCCTTAAACTCTTCGTTCTTCTCATTTCCTTCATCCGTCCTACAAGGAACTAGATCACTGGTTCTAAGACCCTCCACGGAAGGAGTCTTAGTTAAAAGACTTCGGTTGTAAGACACACAAGTCCATTCAAGCCAACTAAACAAAAGTTCATTAGAAGGATGCTAGTGTATCTCTTGGAGCCCACAGAAGATCAAAATTGGGAACTGGAAAACTGTCAGCAACCCAGACAGGTCTCTGCGTTCCTGCTTCTGCCTCTCTCTACATAAGTATTCCCAAATCTGATGCTTTAAAATCCAAAGAGGACTCTAGGACACAAACTTTAGAATATAAACATGAAAAATTATTCTCCGTGGATTCAACAGTTCTGATCAGTTCTAGAAACAGGGGCCACAAATTTTAAATAGGTAACTTGAATGCCTTCTGCAGAGTGGTACACCGTTCAGCAAAGCTAGTGAGATGCTGTCACCAAGCAAGCACATTCTTGTTTCCCATTGTCCTCTTTCAATCCCCCCAGCTGGGGCTAGTTCTTCCCCTGTCCCGGGATTAAAACCGGGATTAAGTACTTCTGTACTTATTCTTAGGTAACTCAAAGGAGTCTGTGGCAACTGTAAATCTCAGAACGCAGTGTCCAATCAGCATGTGTTCAGTCCCATATGATAATGAACCCTTCAATCTTCATTTGAAGGTTCTTGTTCCCCTCCCCTGGGTCTGGTGTGTTGCACAGCAAAATAGAAAAATAAGCCTAGCTGGCTCTCTCCTGCAGGCAAAGATTTGCCCCAAGGCACTCATCCCCTCGATGAGGCTGAGAAGTTTAAGACTAGTTTTTACCCTTTGCAAGTTCTGGGTGATGGTCAGTCTGGCAACCTGATTTGGAATCTAATCCCATAGCCAAAGGTATTGGTCCCACGGGTCCCTTGACCAGCTGCTGTGAAGGCGACTGCCCACTCCCCTGCCACCTTATTCACCCTGGAGGATTGCCCTTGGCAGTAGGGGTGGCCTGGCTAGAAGTGCCTGGGAGTTTCACTCCCTCACCCAAGGCGACAAAGGTCTGTGTGATGTGAGGGTACCAAAGCCCTGCTTCCTTGCCTCAGGGTGAGGCAGACTCTGGCGCTATTCATGCTCCAAAGCTCCCCAAAGTTTCGAGCCAAGGCTGCACTTCACCAGAAACCACAGCCTTGCTTCATCTCTCCCCTGGCCAGCTTTCTCCACTCCTTTACAGACTTTTCCTCTAATCACTTACACAGAAATCCCTGTCTCGGGCTCTATTTCTAAAGAATGCCATCTAAGACAGCTACATGTTGTACCTCGGTTCCCCAGTCAAAGCTCTCAGTTAACACCTTGTTACCCCAGAAGCTGATTATCCTACAATATCGTTGTCCTCATCCACCAGAACAGTGAAGTCCCCCTGAACATTTTTTAATATTCAATAAGGTATTGCTTTGTCTCGATAAAAAAGCATGTAATTCTAGATTCTCCCTATCTTCTCTTTTGTCTCTGATTGCTTCCTGCCAAAAAAGAGACAGATGAATGTGGTTTTCCTTTTCTCTCCCTTCCTAAATCATAGATTTGGCTATCGAATTTCTAACTCTGAATACCAGTATTTTCCACTAGATCAGAAAGGAGGATTATCTGTCAACTCCTAAAGGAAAATCAAACCAAGATGCACAGGCAGAAAAAAAGAATCAATTTTCTCCAGGTCATTCACCTACATCATTCCTTCAGAATAGAAACAAAGCAAAAGAATTGCTTTGTTCTTTCAGACAACCTGCCCCCAAGGATGCAGAAGGCAAAGGATGAACTCAGAGTTGCCTGGGCTTAAATAAGTAAATAATGTGCATTAAAAGGTCACTCTTGATTCTCTTCACTCAGTTGTGACAGAAAAGTGTCTGACTGCCAAGAAGAGCAGTTTGTCCTAGTGTGAATCCGAGCCCGCAGAAAGGTGACATCAATCCAGACGGCCTTGACAGGTAAAGGTAGCCTTAAATGCCTCCTACCAAACCACAGGAAAAGAGATGGCAGGTAAGAAAGTTCTCAGTAATGCTCTAGCACAGAGGTCAGCAAACTTTTTGTAAAAGCACCACATAGTAAATATTTTTGGCTTTGCGGGCTATACCATCTCTGTTGCAACTACTCAGTCCTGCCAGAGTAGCTTGAAAGCAACCTTAGACGATACTTAAAAGAACGGGCGTGGTCATGTTCCATTAAGACTTTATAAATAGACACAGAAATTTGAATTTTATATCATTTTCACTTATCTCAAAATATTATTCTTTTAATAGTTTTCAGCCATTTAGGAATGTAAAGTTATTCTTAGCTCCTGGGCCATCTGAAAACAGGGGTAGGCTGGATTTGACCCAAGGGCTGTGGATTGCCAACCCCTGCTCCAGGTCTTAGGGTAGCATTTCTCCTCTTCAGTTCATTCAGGACTGGAAGTTGGTTGTTAAATTGAAAAAGTCGGGCTTCCCTGGTGGCGCAGTGGTTGGGAGTCTGCCTGCAGATGCAGGGGACACGGGTTCGTGCCCCGGTCTGGGAGGATCCCACATGCCGCTGAGCGGCTGGGCCCATGAGTAATAAAAAGTGCCTGTAAAACACTTGGCACTGGGTCAGCCACAAATATTTACTACTATCATTGGGTATTATTTTTGTACGTTCTACCTTGAAAAGATAACTTTGCTGTTTCATAAGGAACCTAATAGAAGAAATTTCATTGCCCAAGATTTTGATTTTGAATTTGTCCCAAGGAATTTATCTCAAGTGGAAAAAATATCTCTACGGGGTAAATTAGGAGCCTCTACCCTCCTCCCGGACTTATGGACGAATATGCCTATGATAGTGATATTATTATCCTTTGTTTTTCTGATGAACCTTGTATGTAAAACAATTATTTTCCTAAATGCAAAAGCTTACTATGTACATCAGTATACACTCAAGGGGGGAAATTGATAATGAAACCAGCTGCTTAGTTTAAAAAAAAAACTTTGTAATATTTTCCTCCCTCTTCGTTTTATAGAATTTTTAAATTACGTGATCAAAACCTGTTCCAGAGAACATTGCTGAACATGAGAATCTTGCCATCTAGAGAGAAAAGATGAGTCCTGTGATGTGGTACCAGTAATTGCCATAAAGTTTAATGAAAATCTGTTCCAATACAGTGAAAATCAAAGAGCAAGAAATATCTACCATGCTGGCAGCATCAGTAAGAGGGAGGAAAACCCACCAGGTTCTAGAAGTAAATGTGAGGATTTGAACTAATGGGCGTAAGAAAGGGAGGGAACGATGACAACACCAATGCCTCGGAGAATGTTATCTAATTAAGCAAAATGATAAACCTTCAGTCAGGACATCGTCTCACATTCTTAGCAATTTACACTCAGAGGGAAGGAGGGAACCAAAGTAATAACTAGACGGAGATAGATTAGTGTTTTCATTTCTGGTGAGTGTTCCCGCGCACATTAGTGTCAGCATTGGTACACTTGGTTCTCCGTGTGCTTTTAAAAATGGAGAGACCGAGCAGAGAAAAACATTTTATTCTCTTCTCACTTTCAACAGGCCAATTGCGTTCCGTGAATGGAAACAAATAACCTTCCTCCAAAGATTTTCAGATCTTTTCAAACAAAAGCTTCGTTCCTTGATGCATCCAGCAGACACATTCAAGGGGACTTCTCCCCAAAGCTGGGTCTTTTCCACCAGGCTGAGAAGGACTGAAGGAGCAAGGCCACTGGAGGCCTACAGGCTAGGGTCCCAGGCTTTGCCACTTGGCCACCGTGCGATCTTTGGCAATTTACGTGGACCTCTCGGTCTCTCTTTCCTCATCTCTGAAAAGGAGGGAAATGATACTGTCTTACAATGGCAACCTCCCGAGTTTGGCTCGAGATGCTCTGAGGACCTCCGTAATCTCCATTAAGCACCCATCCCCAAAACCATCACAGGTAAAGATAAACTAAGTAAAAATAGTATGATTGCCCTGAAAACAAAGCTTCAAGCTAAATCCTTAAACTCTTCGTTCTTCTCATTTCCTTCATCCGTCCTACAAGGAACTAGATCACTGGTTCTAAGACCCTCCACGGAAGGAGTCTTAGTTAAAAGACTTCGGTTGTAAGACACACAAGTCCATTCAAGCCAACTAAACAAAAGTTCATTAGAAGGATGCTAGTGTATCTCTTGGAGCCCACAGAAGATCAAAATTGGGAACTGGAAAACTGTCAGCAACCCAGACAGGTCTCTGCGTTCCTGCTTCTGCCTCTCTCTACATAAGTATTCCCAAATCTGATGCTTTAAAATCCAAAGAGGACTCTAGGACACAAACTTTAGAATATAAACATGAAAAATTATTCTCCGTGGATTCAACAGTTCTGATCAGTTCTAGAAACAGGGGCCACAAATTTTAAATAGGTAACTTGAATGCCTTCTGCAGAGTGGTACACCGTTCAGCAAAGCTAGTGAGATGCTGTCACCAAGCAAGCACATTCTTGTTTCCCATTGTCCTCTTTCAATCCCCCCAGCTGGGGCTAGTTCTTCCCCTGTCCCGGGATTAAAACCGGGATTAAGTACTTCTGTACTTATTCTTAGGTAACTCAAAGGAGTCTGTGGCAACTGTAAATCTCAGAACGCAGTGTCCAATCAGCATGTGTTCAGTCCCATATGATAATGAACCCTTCAATCTTCATTTGAAGGTTCTTGTTCCCCTCCCCTGGGTCTGGTGTGTTGCACAGCAAAATAGAAAAATAAGCCTAGCTGGCTCTCTCCTGCAGGCAAAGATTTGCCCCAAGGCACTCATCCCCTCGATGAGGCTGAGAAGTTTAAGACTAGTTTTTACCCTTTGCAAGTTCTGGGTGATGGTCAGTCTGGCAACCTGATTTGGAATCTAATCCCATAGCCAAAGGTATTGGTCCCACGGGTCCCTTGACCAGCTGCTGTGAAGGCGACTGCCCACTCCCCTGCCACCTTATTCACCCTGGAGGATTGCCCTTGGCAGTAGGGGTGGCCTGGCTAGAAGTGCCTGGGAGTTTCACTCCCTCACCCAAGGCGACAAAGGTCTGTGTGATGTGAGGGTACCAAAGCCCTGCTTCCTTGCCTCAGGGTGAGGCAGACTCTGGCGCTATTCATGCTCCAAAGCTCCCCAAAGTTTCGAGCCAAGGCTGCACTTCACCAGAAACCACAGCCTTGCTTCATCTCTCCCCTGGCCAGCTTTCTCCACTCCTTTACAGACTTTTCCTCTAATCACTTACACAGAAATCCCTGTCTCGGGCTCTATTTCTAAAGAATGCCATCTAAGACAGCTACATGTTGTACCTCGGTTCCCCAGTCAAAGCTCTCAGTTAACACCTTGTTACCCCAGAAGCTGATTATCCTACAATATCGTTGTCCTCATCCACCAGAACAGTGAAGTCCCCCTGAACATTTTTTAATATTCAATAAGGTATTGCTTTGTCTCGATAAAAAAGCATGTAATTCTAGATTCTCCCTATCTTCTCTTTTGTCTCTGATTGCTTCCTGCCAAAAAAGAGACAGATGAATGTGGTTTTCCTTTTCTCTCCCTTCCTAAATCATAGATTTGGCTATCGAATTTCTAACTCTGAATACCAGTATTTTCCACTAGATCAGAAAGGAGGATTATCTGTCAACTCCTAAAGGAAAATCAAACCAAGATGCACAGGCAGAAAAAAAGAATCAATTTTCTCCAGGTCATTCACCTACATCATTCCTTCAGAATAGAAACAAAGCAAAAGAATTGCTTTGTTCTTTCAGACAACCTGCCCCCAAGGATGCAGAAGGCAAAGGATGAACTCAGAGTTGCCTGGGCTTAAATAAGTAAATAATGTGCATTAAAAGGTCACTCTTGATTCTCTTCACTCAGTTGTGACAGAAAAGTGTCTGACTGCCAAGAAGAGCAGTTTGTCCTAGTGTGAATCCGAGCCCGCAGAAAGGTGACATCAATCCAGACGGCCTTGACAGGTAAAGGTAGCCTTAAATGCCTCCTACCAAACCACAGGAAAAGAGATGGCAGGTAAGAAAGTTCTCAGTAATGCTCTAGCACAGAGGTCAGCAAACTTTTTGTAAAAGCACCACATAGTAAATATTTTTGGCTTTGCGGGCTATACCATCTCTGTTGCAACTACTCAGTCCTGCCAGAGTAGCTTGAAAGCAACCTTAGACGATACTTAAAAGAACGGGCGTGGTCATGTTCCATTAAGACTTTATAAATAGACACAGAAATTTGAATTTTATATCATTTTCACTTATCTCAAAATATTATTCTTTTAATAGTTTTCAGCCATTTAGGAATGTAAAGTTATTCTTAGCTCCTGGGCCATCTGAAAACAGGGGTAGGCTGGATTTGACCCAAGGGCTGTGGATTGCCAACCCCTGCTCCAGGTCTTAGGGTAGCATTTCTCCTCTTCAGTTCATTCAGGACTGGAAGTTGGTTGTTAAATTGAAAAAGTCGGGCTTCCCTGGTGGCGCAGTGGTTGGGAGTCTGCCTGCAGATGCAGGGGACACGGGTTCGTGCCCCGGTCTGGGAGGATCCCACATGCCGCTGAGCGGCTGGGCCCATGAGCCATGGCCGCTGAGCCTGCGCGTCCGGAGCCTGTGCTCTGCAACAGGAGAGGCCACGGCAGTGAGAGGCCCGCGTACCGCAAAAAAAAAAACAAAACAAAACAAAAAAAAAGAGAAAAAGTCAGTTAAAGTAAGGAATCATAAAAAGAATAATTCTTTTTTTAATAAACTGCTTTGAATAACAACACATCAATATATATGCACTAACCAATTCTTTCAGCATAAGGCCGTGAGTTTTTATCCTAGCAGAAGTCCGCCAGTGAGACTTCAGATGGCCTTCCTTAGTCCTTTGACTAAAGTTCCTAGTTCACTTTAGTCTCAAGTACAATGAGAATTTAAAGTTGCTTGAAATTCATTTAAGGTGCAGAATGCTTCGAATTTTTACAAACCTCCCCAAGCTTTTCTGGTTATGCCCCTAACACTTTTTGACAGCAATGTTTCAGAAACTCGCCTTTGCAAGCGTTTTTCTACAGCACCCAACTCAATTTCTTAAAACATTGTGTGTGGGATTGAGACCAGCTTACAAGGCACGAGCATTCAGTGGGCAGTGGGCATCAGTTGCTACTTTCCATAGGAGGAAGGTAGCGACCATTAATCCAGGAGTCAGTTGAGGAGCATCCTGCTTTCTGACTGTGCTCTTCCGGTGCTTGAACCGGATGTGGGAAGGAAAATTAGTACAAGGATTTTACATCTTTTTATTGAAAGAAGTTAGTAGAATTGCATTTCCCAGTGTTTAAAGCCAGAGCATGCCTACCTCCCCTCAAAAGTAATATATTTGTCATTTTCTTCCTCAACAAAGATAAAAGACCAGTTCAAATAAGTTAGCCCATGATCTAGAAGGAGCATACTGAATCTTCCCAGGAGGGACTGGTTCTCTCCCACAGTCATGGGTATTCTCTGCTTTGAATAGCAGTGGGAGTGAGTTTTATGGATGGAAATTAGTACAGCTGTTGAAGGAATGTCAAGCTGATTAGAGCATAATCATCACGAAAACATAGTCAAAATGTAGTGGAGGGGCTTCCCTGGTGGCGCAGTGGTTGAGAGTCCGCCTGCCGATGCAGGGGACACGGGTTCGTGCCCCGGTCCGGGAAGATCCCACATGCCGTGGAGTGGCTGGGCCCGTGAGCCATGGCCGCTGAGCCCGCGCGTCCGGAGCCTGTGCTCTGCAACGGGAGAGGCCACAACAGTGAGAGGCCCGCGTACCGCAAAAAAAAAAAAAAAAAAAAAAAAAAAAAACAATAAACTGTAGTGGAATGAGCCGAAAGGGAATTAGGAAAGAAGAGAAACAAGGGTAGCCCCAAAAAAGAATTGCCACATTGCCCAAAATAAACATGTCATCTCTTTAGCAATTAAATTCCAATGCTTTTATCTTCTCCAGTGAGCACAGTATTAGTGAAAAACAAATTGCTATATTTGAATTATTTGTACATGTCTTCCTAGATCTCTCCAAGAGCATACGAACATCCTTTGTAATTAATCCTTATTTACTCTATTCTCATGAAATACAAGTGGCTTTTCGCCTCCATTTCAGTATATGTCATCCATTCCTATGGAACCTCCACTGCTCTCTGATGGAAGCTCTGCCCGTTGTTATCTGAAGGGTTCATCCTTTTTCATACAATCCTTAGTACTAATGTAACCTGAGATCATTGACAAGAAAAGGACCAACACTTGAACACCCAAGCTTCTGACTGGGACCTCCATTCTGATTTGATCCTTTGAGAAATTCTTCTGATTTCCTCTTTTTTTGTTTTAACTTTTATTGGAGTATAGTTGATTTACAGTGTTGTGTTACTTTCAGGTGTACAGCAAAGCAAATCAGTTATACATATACATATATTCATTCTTTTTCAGATTCTTTTTCCTATATAGGTTATTACAGAATATTGAGTAGAGTTCCCTGTGCTATACAGTAGGTCCTTATTAGTTATCTATTTTATATATAGTAGTGTGTGTATGTTAATCCCAAGCTCCTAATTTGTCACTGTCTCCCACCTTTCCCCTTTGGTAACCATAAGTTTGATTTCGAGATCTGTGAACCTGTTCCTGTTTTGTAAATAAGTTCATTTGTATCTTTTTTTATTAGATTCCACATATAAGTGATATCATATGACATTTTGTCTTTGTCTGTCTTACTTCACTTAGTATGATCATCTCTAGGTCCATCCATGTTGCTGCAAATGGCATTTTTTCATTCTTATTTATGGCTGAGTAGTACTCCATTGGGTATATATACCGCATCTTTTTGATCCACTCATCTGTCGATGGACATTTAGGTTGCTTCCATGACCTGGCTATTGTGAATAGTGCTGCTATGAACATTGGAGTGCATGTGTCTTTTTGAATTATGGTTTTCTCCAGATATATGCCCAGGAGTAGGATTGCTGGATCACATGGTAGAGCTTTGGCCTATTGTTGCTCTTTAGACAAATGCATATTAGAATACCATGGGCTATACTCAAACCTATGACTCCTTTAGAACTACATGGATGTGAGGAGAGAGAAGAGGAGAGGGGAAGAATGCTCATATTTGGTCTTATAATGCCTTAAGCTGTCATTATGCTTGGTGAGCTTCAAAGATGTTCAAAGCTTCCTCCTGAGACATGTAAGGTCCTCTTCATTGTTTCCCAGCTGATCTACTCTGCACTGACTTCCCTTGACTAGAACATACATCTTATGTCTCCCTTAGACATTGGGCATTTCCTGGTACACGCTCTCCCAGTATCTCTCTTTCTCTCTTCTCCTTCCCCCAACCTCTCCCCACTGCCACCGACCACCTCCCCCCACCCACAAGAAACACTCCAACTTGTATGTCATACAGCCCCAAACTGGAAATTCAGGCCATCCAAATACAGAAAGCTTCTCTTGGCTCTGGGAACAAAGTAGTTTCTCAGATCTTCCTGAACCCTCTTTTTCATTTCTTGGGCAGGAGTGTGACCTCAGTCTTTCTCAGGCAAGAGTCAGACACCAGTCCCCGTATCTCCCAACAGCAGGGGGCACATCTCAAGCTCTATCAGTGCTTTACTTCCTGGCCCCCAAACAAGCATGGGACTAGAATGTAGCCCCTTCCCACCACACCTCTAAAGAGAGCAAGAACCTGCAGCTCTGCAGCAGTCCTCTTGTTGAAGAGAAATTGCTTCAACGATCTCCTTTACAAAGTCCTCTCTCTGATGCCTTTTTGTAGCCTCGATATGGTTGAGGGGTCCAGGAGTCCTGGAACAAAATCTTGGACTCAGTTCCTTTAAAATCACTTATGATGATTTGGCTGAGTCATTTTTGGACTTTCATCTCTATTGTCATTTCTTGTCTGGCCTGAAACTTCAATCTTAACATGGTTACACATGCAATATTCCATCTTCCAGAGATAATCGCTGAAAACATTTGGATGTATATCCTTTTGTATATTTAAAGTATATATTTCTTAACAAAAATGAGATTATTTTGTAACCTGAATTTTTTCCAATTAACAATATATTCTGAGCATCTTTCCATGTCAATAAATCTCTACACCAACATTTTTAACAGTTAAAAGCTATTCCATTGTATGGAACCTACCATTATTTAATGAAGTCTTTCTTGACATAAATTGAGGCTGTTTCTTCTTTCTATTATAATAAATGATCCTGTGAAATACACCTTTATTTATGCACTTCAATTCATTCAATTATTTAACTAATATTTATTGAGCATCTATTATAAAAGAGTACCGTGATTTCCTTGGGAGAAATTTCTAGATGTGGAATAGCAGAGTCAAAATATATGCACAGAGATTGGTTCAAGATGGCAGAGTAGAAAGATGTGCGCTCACTCCCTCTTGCGAGAGCACCGAAATCACAGCTAAATGCTGAACAGTCATCGACGGGAAGACACTGGAACTCACCAAAAAATGTACTCCACATCCAAAGACAAAGGAGAAGCCACAGTGAGACTGTAGGAGGGGCGCAATCACAGTAAAGTCAAATCCCATCACTGCTGGGTGGGTGACTCACAGACTGGAGAACACTTAGACCACAGAAGTCCACCCACTGGAGGGAAGGTTCTGAGCCACACATCAGGCTTCCCAGCCTGGGGGTCTGAAAATGGGAGGGGAAATTCCCAGAGAATCAGCCTTTGAAGGCTAGCGGGATTTCAACAGGACTGGGGAAAACAGAGACTCCACTTTTGGAGGGCACACACAAAGTAGTGTACATATCAGGACCCAGGGGGAATGAGCAGTGACCCCATGGGAGACTGAACCAGACCTACCTGCTAGTGTTGGAGGGTCTCCCGCAGAGGTGGCGGGTGGCTGTGTCTCACCGTGAGGACAAGGACACTGGCAGCAGAAGTTCTGGAAAGTACTCCTTGGCGAGAGCCCTCCCAGAGTCCACCATTAGCCCCACCAAAGAGCCGGGTAGGCTCCAGTGTTGGGTCTCCTCAGGCCAAACAACCAACAGGGAGGGAACGCAGCCCCACCCATCAGCAGTCAAGCGGATTAAAGTTTTACTGAGCTCTGCCCACCAGAGCAACAGCCAACTCTACCCACCACTGAGTCCCTCCCATCAGGGAACTTGCACAAGCCTCATCCACCAGAAGGCAGACAGCAGAAGCAAGAAGACCTACAATCCTGAAGCCTGTGGAACAGCAACCACATTCACAGAAAGACAGACAAGATGAAAAGGCAGAGGGCTATGTACCAGATGAAGGAACAAGATAAAACCCCAGAAAAACAACTAAATGAAGCGGAGATAGGCAACCTTCCAGAAAAAGAATTCAGAATAATGATAGTGAAGATGATCTAGGACCTCGGAAAAAGAATGGAGTCAAAGATCGAGAAGATGGCAAAAAATGTTTAATAAAGACCTAAAAGAATTAAAGAACAAATACCAAGAAGAATTAAAGAACACACAAAGAGAGATGAACAATACAATAACTGAAATGAAAAATACAGTAGAAGGAATCAATAGTAGAATAATTGAGGCAGAAGAATGACCTGGAACAGTATGGTGGAATTCAGTGCCACAGAACAGAATAAAGAATAAAGGATGAAAGGAACTGAAGACAGCCTAAGAGACCTCTTAGGACAACATTAAATGCACCAACATTCACATTACAGGGACAACATCAAATGCACCAACGTTCACATTATATAGGGGTCCCAGAAGGAGAAGAGAGAGAGAAAGGACCCGAGAAAATATTTGAAGTGATTATAGTCAAAAACTTCTCTAACATGGGAAAGGAAATAGCCATCCAAGTCCAGGAAGCACAGAGAGTCCCAGTCAGGATAAACCCAAGGAGTAACACACTGAGACACATAGTAATCAAATTGACAAAAATTAAAGACAAAGAAAAATTATTAAAAGCAACAAGGGAAAAATGACAAATAATATACAAGGGAACTCCCATAAGGTTAACAGCTGATTTCTCAGCAGAAACTCTACAAGCCAGAAGGAAGTGGCATGATTTATTTAAAGTGATGAAAGTGAAAAACCTACAGCCAAGATACTCTACATGCCAAGGATCTCATTCAGATTCAAAGGAGAAATCAAAAGCTTTACAGATAAGCAAAAGCTAAGAGAATTTGTAAAAAGCACAAACACATGGAGGCTAAACCATACGTTGCTAAATAACCAAGAGATCACTGAAGAAATCAAAGAGGAAATCAAAAAATACATAGAGACAAATTACAACAAAAACACGATGATCCAAAACCTATGGAAAGCAGCAAAAGCAGTTCTAAAAGGGAATTTTTTTAAATAAATAAATAAATTTATTTATTTATTCATTCATTCTTGGCTGCATTGGGTCTTCATTGCTGTGCACGAGCCTTCTCTAGTTTCAGCAAGCATGGGCTACTCTTCGTTGCGGTACGTGGGCATCTCATTGCGGTAGCTTTTGTTGCAGAGCCTGGGCTGTAGGTGCACAGGCTTCAGTGGTTGTGGTGTGCAGGCTCAGTAGTTGTGGCTCATAGGCTCTAGAGCGCAGGCTCAGTA
Organism: Neophocaena asiaeorientalis asiaeorientalis; assembly: GCF_003031525.2. Lineage (NCBI taxonomy): Eukaryota > Metazoa > Chordata > Mammalia > Artiodactyla > Phocoenidae > Neophocaena > Neophocaena asiaeorientalis. Next base: position 592,942 of record NW_020174264.1, on the reverse strand, counting down.
GCTGTGGCACATGGGCTTAGTTTCTCCATGGCATGTGGGATCTTCCTGGACCAGGGATTGAACCCATGTCCCCTTCATTGGCAGGCAGATTCTTAACCACTGCACCACCAGAGAAGTCCCTAAGAGGTAAGTTTATAGCAATACAATCCTACCTAAAGAAAGAAGAACAATCTCAAATGAACAATCTAACCTTACACCTAAAGGAATAAAATGGACAACCTGGAAGAAATGGACAAATTCTTAGAAAGGTATAGCCTTCCAAGACTGAACCAAGAAGAAATAGAAAATATGAACAAACCCATCAGAAGTAATGAAAATGAAACTATGATTTTAAATCTTCCAACAAACAAAAGTCCAGGACCAGATGGCTTCATAGGTGAATTCTCTCAAACATTTAGTAAAAACCATATGATCATCTCAATAGATGCAGGAAAAGCTTTTGACAAAATTCAACACCCATTTATGATAAAAACTCTCCAGAAAGGGGGCATAGAGGGAACTTACCTCAACATAATAAAGGTCATATATGACAAACCCACAGCAGATGTTATTCTCAATGGTGAAAAACTAGAAGCGTTTCCTCTAAGATCAGGAACAAGACAAGGAAGTCCACTCTCGCCACTATTATTCAACATAGTTTTGGAAGTCCTAGCCAAGGCAATCAGAGAAGAAAAAGAAATAAAAGGAATACAGACTGGAAAAGAAGTAAAACTGTCACTGTTTGCAGATGACATGATACTATACATAGAGAATCTTAAAGATGCCACCAGAAAACTACTAGACCTAATCAGTGAATGTGGTAAAGTAGCAGGATACAAAATTAATTCACAGAAATCTCTTGCATTCGTATACACTAGTGATGAAAAATCTGAAAGAGAAATTAAGGAAACATTCCATTTACCACTGCAACAAAAAGAATAAAATACCTAGGAATAAACCTACCTAGGGAGACAAAAGACCTGTATGCAGAAAACTATAAGACACTGATGAAAGAAATTAAAGATGATACAAACAGATGGAGAGATGTACCATGTTCTTGGATTGGAAGAATCAGTATTGTGAAAATGACTGTACTACCCAAAGAAATCTACAGATTCAATGCAGTCCCTATCAAATTACCAATGGCATTTTTTTAGAGAAGTAGAACAAAAAATCATAAATTTTGTGTGGAGACACAAAAGACCCCGAATAGCCAAAGCAATCTTGAGGGGAAAAAAAAGTAGCAGGAGGAATCAGACTCCCTGACTTCAGACTATACTACAAAGCTACAGTAGTCAAGACAATATGGTACTGGCACAAAAACAGAAATATAGATCAATGGAACAGGATAGAAAACCCAGAGATAAACCCACGCACCTATGATCAACTAATCTATGACATAGGAGGCAAAGATGTACAATGGAGAAAAGACAGTTCTTCAATAAGTGGTGCTGGGAAAATGGGACAGCTACATGTAAAAGAATGAAATTAGAACACTCCCTAACACCACAGAAAAAATAAGCTCAAAATGGATTAAACGCCTAAATGTAAGACCAGACACTATAAAACGCTTAGAGGAAAACATAGGAAGAACATTGTTTGACATAAATCACAGCAAGATTTTTTTTGACCCACCTCCTACAGAAATGGAAATAGAAACAAAAAATAAACAAATGAGACCTAATGAAACTTAAAAGCTTTTGCACAGCAAAGGAAACTATAAACAAGACAAAAAGACAACCCTCAGTATGGGAGATAATATTTGCAAAGGAATCAACGGACAAAGGATATAAACAAAATATATAAACAGCTCATGCAGCTCAACATTAAAAAAACAAACAACCCATTCAGCAAATGCGCAGAAGACATAAATAGACATTTCTCCAAAGAAGACATACAGATGTCCAAGAAGGACATGAAAAGCTGCTCAACATCACTAATTATAAGAGAAATGCAAATCAAAACTACAATGAGGTATCACCTCACACCAGTTAGAATGGCCATCATCAGAAAATCTACAAACAACAATTGCTGGAGAGGGTGTGGAGAAAAGGGAACCCTCCTGCACTGTTGGTGGGAATGTAAATTGATACAGCCACTATGGAGAACAGTATGGAGGTTTCTTAAACAACTAAAAATAGAATCACCATGTGACCCAGCGTTCCCACTACTGGGCATATACCCAGAGGATAGAATAATTCCAAAAATACATGCACCCTGATGTTCGTTGCAGCACTATTTACAATAGCCAGGTCACAGAAGCAACCTAAGTGTCCATCGATAGACAAATGGATAAAGAAGATGTGGCACATATATACACTGGTATATTACTCAGCCATAAAAAGAAACGAAATTGAGTTATTTGTAGTGAGATGGATGGACCTAGAGACTGTCATACAGAGTGACGTAAGTCAGAAAGAGAAAAACAAATATCGTGTATTAATGCATATATGTGGAACCTAGAAAAATGGTACAGATGAACCAGTTTGCAGGGCAGAAATTGAGACACAGATGCAGAGAACAAACGTGTGGACACCAAGGGGGGAAAGTGGCTGGCGGGGGTGGGGGTGGATAAATTGGGAGATTGGGATTGACATGGTTACATTAATATGTATAAAATAAGAACCTGTTGTATTAAAAAAAAATTATACATGAGGGCATTTTCAGGCCTGCAAAAATAATCCTAAATTTCCTCATAAAATAAATTACTCAAAGATATGTTCCAGAATAAGAACAAGGAGCCTAGAAATCGGTATGACATAAGAATCAGTGGCAATATGACACTGAAGAACTGTAGAAAGTTTCATTTCTTTGGGATTTTTTTTCCTGATCAACAGATTCTATTAGAACAATGCTTAGAATATTATTTTGAAGAAAAAGAATTAATAGCACAAGAATTTATTTTCTTACATCTGTCTCTAATTGTTCTACTACTGTATTATAGTATTTATATAATGATAAATTGCAAAGGAGGTATTGGGGTTTTCTGTGTTTAGAATCTGCCTATTGACAAAGGAGTGCATGATGAGTTAGAGTTACAGAACAGAATGCCTTGTCTTCAACTTTGACCATATAAAAATAGTAATATAACAGAAACAAGAATGGGAAGCAGAAGAGGTGGAAAGAAAGGTAGATGTGCTAATTTCCCTGTTTCAGAACAGGAGTCAGTAAATACTGCCTAAATTTGTTAAGTCAAGAAACATAGATTTAAGAAAGTTCGGGTAAACAACCACCAAAAAACCCCTAAAACTAAAAATATAATGATTAAAAATTATGTAATGAAGAGGAGTACAGGATATAAAATAATGAGACCAAATTTCTTATACTTCATGATGAGGAGTCAATAAGATATGATCACAGTTGATCAATTTAGGTGTAGGTATAGTGTCAAATTAATAATAATCACTTGAAAAACCAAATTCAGAAATTCTCAGTGGTTGCCACTGGGCACTGGGGAAGAGGACTTGTGAGTGGGACAGTGGGGAGTGATATCATTTTAATTTATACAACTTTATATCACCTGATATTTCTTTAACATTTTATTTCATAGTATTTTTCATGCATACCTTCTTATAGAAAAAGTCTAAAGTGATGTAGATAATGTTAATAGCTTATATTGGTGAATTAGTTTATAAAAAAATATATTCATATAAAAAATGTATGCATATTTGAAAACATTTGCTATATATTTCTAGATTGTCCTGAAGATGTATGTGTGTTTGTATATGTGTTTATGTGAGTGAAAGAGAGAGTGTATTTAGTCCCCAGAAAAGAAAAATATTTCTTTTGGGAAACTTCCCTATTTGGGAGAATTAATGTAATATACTGAACACAAGTCATAGCTGTATTTACTTAGCTCCTACAAGTTATTGAATCTGCCATTTTTTTTTTACTGTAAACTAATTTTAGGCTTGCATAAAAAAGTTTCAAGGGCTCCCCTGGTGGCGCAGTGGTTGAGAGTCCACCTGCCGATGCAGGGGACACAGGTTCGTGCCCCGGTCCGGGAAGATCGCACATGCCGCGGAGCGGCTGGGCCCGTGAGCCATGGCCGCTGAGCCTGCACGTCTGGAGCCTGTGCTCCACAGTGGGAGAGGCCACAACAGTGAGAGGCCCGCGTACCGCAAAAAAAAAAAAAGTTTCAAAAAAATAGAATCTCCTTATATCCCTCTCCGATGTTCCTATTGTTTGCATCTTACCATAGCACAATGATCAAGACCAGGAAATTGATATTAGACTATTATTAACTAAACTGCAGAACGTATTCAAGTTTTACCAGTTTTTCCCCTAAGGTACTTTTTCTATTCCAGGATTCATCCAAGATTCCACTTTGTATGTAGTTCTAATTTCCCTTTGGTCTCCTCCAGTCTGTAATAGTTCTTTAGTTTTTCCCTGTCTTTCATGATGTTGAAACTTTTTAGAAGTACTGATTGGCTATTTTGTAGAATGTTTCTCATTTGGGGTTGGTCTGACGTTTCTAACAGTGGGATTGAAGTTTCGCATGTTTGACAAGAGTGCGACATATCAAGGGGCTCATGATGTTGATGTGTCTCATTACTTGTGATGTTGACCTTGAACTCTTGGAAATGCTATTTTAATGCTGCAGGAGAGTGGAAATACTGTTTATAGGGCATCAACTATATACTAGGCACACTGCCTTCGTTCTTTCTGTAGTCCTCATAAAGATTCTGTAAAGTAAGTCTCATTATCCCCATTTTATTGAGTCTCTTTAAAAATATGTAGCTCACTCAAAGTCGCAAAAGATTCGTCTGCCTCCAAAGCCAGGGCTTTCCCAGCACAGGATAAGCATTTCTTCAATATGGGAAATGATTAACAGTAAAACAAGCCCATGTAGGTGTGAGTTGCTGCCCTTCTAGAGTTTGATTCTCAGTTTTCTTCTCCTCAAGGTAGAAGTGTGTGGAGTCACATTTTGAGAAACAGTTTTCAGTTATTGATTAACCAAGTCAAATATTTAGTGATCAAAATTTATAGAAAATTCCATCTTGCACAACATCGTAGCGCCTCTGATCTTTCCTCACCAAGATTTGCGATCTGATTTTCTTTTCGGTTTTTATAATATAGAAGCCAAAAGACAAGTGCAAAATAATTTCCTAAATTGAAAACCGTGAGATGTTGTTTTTCACTCAGTCATATGTAGACAATACTTACGTCAAACTAATTGTCTGAAAGTCAGTGATTTATTTCTCTCTTTAGATAATTTGTTTTCCAGGGAAGGAGACCATGCAAAGCATAATACCTGCATGGCACTGCCTGTACCCTGTGAATGTCCCTGCAGTACCATTTAAAGGGTTAACACTTCGATCTGAATGGAAAAGAATAAACAAAAAGTGGAACCCTGAAGAAAAGCAAAATGAGATAATGCATGGAAGGTTCTGAGCAGAGTGCCTGGCGCACAGGGAACACTCCATAAATTTTAGCTCTTCTCATTGCCACTGAAGCTGTCCTAGATGTCACTGTCATTTAACCTGGGGAAGGGAATATGTGGCTGGCTCATCCCCTGCTCTATGAGGCAAAATGTTAGACTGCTATAAATTTAGAAAGGAAGATGGCTGGTCTCTGGCCAGGTTGGCAACTGTTTATCTTCTGTAAGTGCTCTGGTGCTATTCCATTGCAATATGATCCGAAGGCACCATTATGAACCCATTTGGGAGTGAGGTTTGGAGCTAAATCACGGCAGTGTGGCAAGGAGTCAGTGAACTCAGTTCAGCCACTTTTGCAGTTACTTCCTTCCCATCTGAGGGAGTGGCTTTTGCAAAAGTAATCATAGGGCAGGGTTTCTCAACCTCAGCGTTATTGGTCTACGGTGCCTGATATTTTGGGTGCTGTGGGAGGCTGTATACTGTAAGATGTTAAGCAGCATCCCTGGCCTTTACCCACTCGATGCCATTAGCACCTCCACCCCAGCTGTGACAACCAAAAATGTCTCTAGACATTTCCAAGTGAATCTTGGGGCAGAAACCAGTCTGTTGAAAACAACTGCTAAAAGGTAATGAGTAATTCCATACTCGAGATAAGTGATCATAGATTCAAACTGGAAGTATTGGGAGGATAGGAAACAATATTTTTTGAGCAGTAACTGCTTTGACAGATATCAGCTCATGTACTTCATGTAAGTTTCACAGCAGTTCTCTGAGATAGTTTTTATTCCCCATTCATGGATGGGAAAACATAGACTCATAGGAATCAGGTGATTTGCCCAACTGCCCACATAACTGTTCTCTGTTGGGATGGAGCTCTGACAACAAAGCCCATGGTCATTCTATTACACCTTCACGATTCTCATTTCAAATAGAGAAGGCTCCGCCTCGTCACACAGTTTCTTCTGCCCAGGAAGAGGGGAGTTACATTTACCAAGTACAACTGGTGATTAAGCTACTGTATCTCACCATAAAATCTACCAGCCTCTATTCCACTTCATGAGGCTATGGCAGGGACTCAGTTAAACTACATTTCTCCTTTACCAATTAGCTTCCTACTTGGGTTTGCCAATAGGGGGCGCTAGAGGAAGGTTGGCAGGCAGGAGGAGGGGAGAGGGAGTGCCTTCTTCCTATAAGCTAGCTGTTCCTGACCCAGCTGATCCAGCCACGGCCACTGCTGAGCGGCCTAAACGACTAACAGCAGAAGCCGACACTAGGTCTCAGATATGGCAACAGTCTTCCAGGGGACCAAACAGCCACCTGGTGGCAGGTTACTTACCCTGGATCCCTTCTGTCGCCCACGGAGTAGTGTTCTCTCTTCACTTGAGCAGACATGTTTTCTGGATCTTGATTTACCTTCCCTGCCGATAGTACTTCTGCCCACACCACCATCTGTGCACACACAAAATGCTTTATTCACCATCGTGATGTCCCACAAAATCATTGCTTTCTGACCAGAAGCTCAGTTGACAGAAGAAAAAGTGTGGTAATGAGTGCATGGCCGTGGAATTTACTGATCTTACCACATACCCCATCACCCAGAAGCAGATGGTCTAATAGAAGGAAGGAAAACCCAACTAAAGGTTTAGTTGTGACCAGTTGGGAGATGAAGAAAAGATTGGGAACTATCTCACAGGAGGTAGAATGTGCTTTAACTCAGCAACCAGCATCCATGTCTAACTCCCACCGGCAGAAATCATGGGCCCAGGAATCAAGGGATGGAAATGGGAGTAGCTCCTCTCACCATTACACCCAATATCCTACTCACAGAATATTCGATTTTAAACCCATTACTTGGGTTCTGCTGGTTTGGAGGACTTAATTCCGAGCAGGAGACACAACCGTGATTTCACTGAATTGGAAGTTGAGACTGGCACCACCATTTTGGACTCCTGATGACCCTGAATCCAAAGGCAAAGAAAGGTAAAGATCTGTCCTGGTTGAGATGAATGATCCAGATTTAAGGGGAGATTGATCTGCTGCTACTCCATGGGGTCAGAGTAGATTACATCTGGAATCCAAGGGACTATCTGGGAATCCTTCTGGTGCTTTCTATGTCCAAGAGTAAGTTAATGGTAACAGTACTCTGCCCCTTGCCCCCCAAAAAAGCAGGCAGAACCACCCAACCAGGTGAGAGAATAGCAACTGGCTTACTCAGGGAAAAAGGAATATGGAATGGTACCGGCAGAAGGAAGTTATAAACATCAGTGATGGCATTGTGAACAGTTATAGGTCTTCAGTTACAGAAATGAAGCCTTCAGTTACGTTTTCTTCCTTGCCTCCGTAACTGTGTATACACGTGTATGCGTGTATATATAATACTAATTCCTTTTTATCTCCCTTTTCCTTTTCCCTTTTCACTTTATGTATGTACTGTTGGTGGTAGTTAACTTCAAATTTTAGTCCTTTTTTTTTATACTTTGAAGTAATTTTGACTAAGAAATTGCAAATTTTGTCATAATTTAGCCTTTCACTTACAGAATATTCAAGTGTGATTGTGACTAAACTCAAGGAGTGTTAAAATTCTCTGGAAAGAGAAATAGTGGCTGCTAACCAGAGATGACTACCATGATCGTTGGGGCTTTGTCTTTCCCCTTTTTTGAAGAGAAGAGGAGACTGTCTTTGTTTAGGCAAAAGATAGTTGTATCTTGTTAGGTAGAATAATAAATTTGGTTGCATGAAATTGAAAAGAGTGTGCATGGATCCTGATGTACCACAGGTCTGGATTCTGTCAGTTATTAGGCCAATGATAACTCGAATCCGCCCTTCTAATAGACTCTGCTTTGGGACTAGAGCTCAGCAAACTACATTTCTCCTTTGCCAACTGGCTTCCTGTGAAGTTCAGACGGTAGGGGGAGCCAGACAGAGATTAAAAGGCTGGGGGAGAGAAAGAGAACACCTTTCTCCTTGCCGTTGCTGTGCAGCTGCGATAAACCTTTACCCCAGCAGTGTAGATGGTTCCAGCTTCCAACTTCTTTCTTCCATCCGCAAACCAGCTTTATCATATTACCTCAGAGGTAGCAGAAGCAGTCAGGTTGGGCACCTCATCGGTGGTCTGAGCCCTAGATCCACAGAGCCTCTCTTCCAGGCTTCTTTTTTTAAACAGCTTTATTGAGATATAACTCACATACCATTACATTCACCCATTCAAAGTGTACAGTTCAGTGATTTTTAGTGTGCTCATGGAGTTGTGCAACCATGAAAACAATCTAATTTTAGAACATTTTCACCATCCCCCAAAGAAACCCAGTACCCATTAGTAGTCACTTTCCACCCCTCCTCCAGCCCTAAGCCACCATTAATCTACCTATCGTTTCTATGGATTTGCCTATTTTGGACATTTCCTATAAATGAAATCATATAACTTATGGCCTTTTGTGACTGGCTTTTTTCACTTAATTTTTTTAAAGTTTATTCATGTTGTAGTATGTACTTCCTTCCTAATGGCTGAATAGTATTCCATTGTATGGATATACCACATTTTGTTTAGCCATTTATCAGCTGATGGACATTTGGGTTGTTTCTACTTTTTCAGCTATTATGAACACTTCTACCACGAACATTTATGTACCGGTTTTATGTAGACCTATGTTTCCATTCTCTTGAGTATATACCCAAAAGTGGGGTTACTGGGTCATATGATATTTTCCAAGCTTCTTAATTCTGGTAATCTCTGCCTCTTTATGTTATTCCCACAACCCCAGGAGTAGCAACTCCTTCCTGCAGTTATAATCACTAGATTACCTCAGTGTTCCCTTTTCGATCTTTCTAACCTCCAATGACTGTGTGACCATCACCCTGTATTAAATTTCTTCAGTTGAAGTACTTACTGTGGTTTCTGTTTTTCTGACTAAACCCTGGCTAATACAGTCCATATGAAGCCTTATAATCAGTTTATCCATCCTCACTGATTAAGGAATAGAAATATCTTTAACTTCAGCAGGTCAGGTAGAAATAATTCTCACACAATGAAGGCTGTTAAACATCAGCCTGCATCCTGTAAGTCAGTAACATAATTTAATCGGAATCTACTGCATGAGTGGTCACCCTGAGATAATATTTTAAGCATCTGTCTGAATTAGTTTAAGGCTAGTACCACTTAAATCCTAGAGGGAAATCCATTCCTTCATTTCTTCCTTCCTTCACTCACCCATTTGTTTGATAATTATTTATCACTCCATTTGTGCTATGTACTGTTCTAAGTGCTGGTGATAAAATAGTGAATAAATTGGACAAAAATCTTAATAATCATAGAATTTATATTTTAGTGGAAGAGAGATGGAAAACAAGTAAGTATAAATGTGTCAGATGGTGAACAGTGATATGGAGAAATTTAAAGAATGTAAGGAAGATAGGGAGGGCTGGGTTGAGGGTACATTTTTAAATAGGTTGATCAGGAAAGATTTCACTGTAAAAGTAACATTTCAGCAAACTCCTGGTGGAGATGAAGGAGAAAGCATGTGGATATCTGGGGGAAAAGAATGTTCCAGGCAAAGCTAACAGCAAGGCTTCACTCTCAAGGCCTTGAGTTGGAAGGATGCCTGGTTTGTTCAAGGAATAGGAAGGAGGCCAATCTGGCTGGACTTGAAACCAGGGGGAGAGCTGTAGGAGAGAACGTTAGAGAGACAGTGAAAGTTCAATCCTGTAGGGCTTTGTATGCCATTTTAATGACTTTGGTTTTATTATGAGTATGATAGGAAGCCAGTGGAAGGATTTTAACAGGGAAGTGATATGACTTAACTTACATTTAAAAAAAATTTTTTATACAGCAGGTTCTTATTAGTTATCTATTTTATACATATTCGTATATATATGTCAATCCCAGTCTCCCAATTCATCCCACCACCATCACCCCGCCACCCCTGCTTTCCCCCTTTGGTGTCCATATATTTGTTCTCTGTGTCTCTATTTCTGCCTTGCAAACCAGTTTATCTGTACTATTTTTCTAGACTCCACATATATGCATTAATATACGATATTCGTCTTTCTCTTTCTGACTTACTTCACTCTGTATGACAGTCTCTAGGTCCATCCATGTCTCTACAAATGACCCAATTTCGTTCCTTTTTATGGCTGAGTAATATTTCCTTGTATATATGTGCCACATCTTCTTTATCCATTCATCTGTCGATGGACATTTAGGTTGCTTCCATGACCTGGCTATTGTAAACAGTGCTGCAGTGAACATTGGGGTGCATGTGTCTTTATGGTTTTCTCTGGGTATATGCCCAGTAGTGGGATTGCTGGGTCATACGATAATTCTATTTTTCGACTTGACTTACATTTTAACAAGATGAATCTAGCTTCTGTGTTGAGAATAGATTGTGGTAGTGGGGATATATGTATATGTATAGCTGATTCACTTTGTTATAAAGCAGAGACTAACACACCATTGTAAAGCAATTATACTCCAATAAAGATGTTAAAAAAAAAGAGTTATTGGCGATTGATCACTTGATTAAAGGATTACCCAGAGTCTAAAGCAGTATATAGTTCTCAACTCTGGTTGCACATTCAAATCACTTAAGGAGCCTTTAAGACATGCTAATGCCCAGGCCCCATTTCAAACCAACTGAATAACAACCTCTGGAAGTTGCAACTGGGCATCAGTATTTTGAAAGCTTTCCAGGATTAATCTAAATGTGCCTCTGGGGTTGAGAATCACGGCACTACAGCAAGAGTGGGCTAATTCCTACCAGCCATTTGTTTTTGTTAATAAAGTTTTATTGGAACACAGCCATTTCTGTATATATTGTCTACTGCTTGTTTCACACAACAGAGGCAGAGTCGTGAGCTGCAACAACTGTGTAGTTGAGTGGTGTGACAGGGACCCTGTGGCCCACAGAGCTGAAAATATTTACTATTTGGCTCTTTACAGAAGAAGTTTGGCAACCCCTGATCTGAAGAAAGGAGAGACATGGAAAACTCAAAATGTGCAGCAGTCCATTGTTTGCAGCGTTTTTTCAGGAATGTATGTAGAAAAAGCAGCTGTTGAAATTATTCTGACAGTTGGTGAAAAAAATTTATTCCACTTAATAAAATTTTATTGACATGCAACTTCTCAGAAGCACACTCTTAAAGGGGGCACCATTGTTAAGCCCTTGACTCTCAGCTTTAAGCGTACCACTGTGACGCTGGAGCTGCCATTCTGCGAACTACGTTTCAGTTTGCCGGCGGCCCTGCATTAGGCTCTGCCGGTAGGGAGCACTAGAGGAACATTTCAAGCCTGGAGGAGGAAGGAGGGACTTGCTCCTTCCTGTTTGCCTTTATTTCTGTCAGCGTCATCCTAGCGATGCTGCTTTATCCTAGCCTTGGCAGTTCATTCCAGTAGTAAAGGTTGACTCCACTTTGAAATTTTGCTGACACACTCAGAACTAGCCTCACAGTGTAGCCCTGGAGATATCATCACTCACAGGCAGAGTCCTTTTCTTAGAGTTCTAGGCCCCAGCCTCATGTGCCCCTGCTCCAAGCTCAAAAGACACCAACGCCAGCCAAGCGTTGCCATCTCCCCAGAGACCCGAGTCCCACTTCTGTGGGCCCCCTCCTTCAAGCTTCTAAGTTTTAATAAAGCCAACCTCTTCTCTTTCTCCTTCTCCTTCTTCTCCTCCTCCAAGCCGTAGAGGTAATAATACTTCCTACAGTTGCTACCTCCATGATATGTTTCCTTTTTGCCTTCTAAGTTTTCCAATGCCTGAGAATATTATTTATATTAAGTTCTCTCCGTTAATATTACTGGTGTGGTTTCTATCTCCTGTGTGTGAGAGAGCTATTGCCTACTGTAGTAATCATAAATTATCATTGTACCCTGTATTCTATAAAGATTGATGGATTCAAACTGTTGTGTGGGAAATGGAATGCTAAATTTGAAGATATTTTGCTCTCTCTAATATAATCTACCTACATATTCATTAATGATGTCTTATTTATGCACTACATAAAAGAATGGGCTTTGTCACTGTACATAATATGGATCGTGACTTCTGAGGAAATGCCTTTTACTCTTGTTGGGAATTAATGAATAAGAATTCACTGCATGTTTACCATAGTATATGCTGCAAAGATGCAATCTGATGACTCTAGGGGACATCCCACCCCAGCCCAGTCATCCCTAAAAGATAAGGGTCAGACAGAACATGGGTAAATCAGATAACTTCTATCCATTCACGGTACCCAAAATGTAATAGGTCATTGCATCTTTGTAAATAAGCTGAATACAGGACTTTGTTAAGATGGCGTCAGAGCCAAGAAAGGGACAAGTGAACTAGAGACAAGCGCATCTGTGGCTTCTGTTTGGTCCATGATTTGTTCTCGAACATTCATCTTTTAAGCTGATTCATATTGACTAGTTTATTTTCATTTCTCAGTTTTCTTTTTGAAAATGGCTACTTTACTACCATTGACTACAAAGAAAAAAAGGGGACAATTAAACACTGGATTTGTAGAATAAAGGGTCAGCAAATGACAGTCCACAGGCCAAATCTGGCTTGCCACTTTTTTTTTTTTTTTTTTTT
>NW_020174264.1:554725-579993 GCF_003031525.2 Neophocaena asiaeorientalis asiaeorientalis | reverse complement strand
GGACTCTCAACCACTGCGCCACCAGGGAAGCCCCACTTTTTTTTGTAAATAAAGTTTTATTGGAAGACAGCCAAGCCCATTTGTTTACTACTATCTATGGCTGCTTTCACTAAAACAGTAAAACTGAGTAGTTGCATCTGGGAATAGATGACTCACAAAGCCAGAAATATCGACTCTCTGGTGTTTTACAGAAGTTTGCTGACCCCTGACAGGAGGAGTCGGTGTCCATCACTACAGTGGCATGTACCAGTCATTAGGGTGTCAGTCACAGGGCCCAGGGGAAACTCTGGTTCTCAAGCTTTCCTTGGCAACTGTGTGCTCAAATTTGAATACACTGCCAGCCCCTCTGCACCTGTCAATCCCCTACTCAGCTTCTAAGATCCCGTGTATAATTTCTCTGGGTCATTCAAACTTCCCTGACTGTGCTTGGTGTCAGGCCTGTCCCTTCTACTATCCATTTGTCTCCAGCTGAATTCGTAGGATCTTTTAGAAATTGCAAGGAGTATTATTCATCCATCTCTTAAAATACACTTGGCGAGGGCCTTGCACAGAGCACTAATTAGTAATTACGGTTTCATTGATCACCACTATCCAGAGGGAACCATAAAGCTGTCTCAGGCACCAGTGCATTTGTTTACCTTAGAAAAGAGTATTTGAGTCGTTGTCACCTGCTATTGTGTGCATCCTGTATATCGGGAACTGCCTTCAAGTTACCATCACCAAAATAGATCTGGTAATTATTAGATGAAAGACTGGGCCATATAAAAAATGAAGAATAGGCGAGAAGGTTATTCATCTTTGTAACTCTCATATTCCTACCTAATTCCTGATTATATTAAGCATAAAGGTATATGTGCTAAAAGACATAAACGGAGGCTCCATTTGTTGTCTTTCATTTTTTCCCTTCTGTAACTCGCTAAGATTTGTTTTCTTCAAAAGCTTATCAACCATCTCTTGAGTCCTACTGCCTGTAGTGTGCTGATTGCCAGAGGTTCATGCCTTAAGGCTTTTGTGAAAATACATATAGACAGGGGCCTCTATGATTCTTTTTTCTACAGTCTCAAGTAAATACCAGAGTGATAGAAAAACAAGAGAATGAGAGGTGAAGGTATTGGTAATCATTTTCTAAAATAAGATGTTCTTTGTCTTAAAAGTCATCTCAGGGCTTCCCTGGTGACGCAGTGGTTAAGAATCCGCCTGCCAATGCAGAGGACAAGGGTTTGAGCCCTGGTCCGGGAAGATCCCACATGCCACAGAGCAACTAAGCCTGTGCGCCACAACTACTGAGCCGGCACTCTAGAGCCCGTGAGCCACAACTACTGAGCCCACGTGCCTAGAGCCCGTGCTCCACGACAAGAGAAGCCACCGCAGTGTAAATGTTTAAAAAAAAAAAAAAAAAAAAAAAAAGTCATTTCACTGTGTCTGTTCAAGTAGGACTTGGATTGTAATAAGCTTTCAGTAAATATTTAGCCTACAAATTCAATAATATGCAAACACAATTATGTGTGTGTATATATACAGATGTATTTATATAAATATCACTTAGATTGTGTTAAAGAGAGTTATAGGGCCAACCATACTGTCAGCAGAGTATTTGGTATCCTATATGCAATGATAGAAGGAAATCCAAGATTACTCAAAAATTTCTCTATAAACGCCTGAAATTCTGAGATGGATAATTCAATCCTTTTGTGGTAATAAGAGGTCCATCAGAACATCACTTCCATGAAATCAGGGACAATGCAATTCCTTGTTCACCAGTGTATTCACAGTCAATGTCACAGTGCCTGGCATAAACAGACTCAACCGTTTGATGTATAAATGAATGGAAAGCATTACCCTCTACAGGCAAATGGCCTTGGGACCTCAATCCACAAGAATCTTAGACCTTCATGATGAATGAGTTTTTCAGATTAACTTTATTCCTAAAAGATTTATCTGATCACAGCCCACAGAATGGGAGAAAATATTTGCAAATGATATGACTGGCAAGGGATTAATCTCTAAAACGTACAGACAGCTCATGCAGCTCAACATCAAAAAAATGAACAACCCAATCAAAACATGGGCAGAAGACCTAAATAGACGTTTCTCCAAAGAAGACATACAGATGGCCAAGAAGCACATGAAAAGATGCTCAACATCGCTAATTATTAGAGAAATGCAAATCAAAACTACAGTGAGGTACCATCTCACGCCAACCGGAGTGGCCATCATCAAAAAGTCTACAAACAATAAATGCTGGTAAGGGTGTGCAGAAAAGGGAACCCTCCTACGTACCGTTGGTGAGAATGTAAATTGGTAAGAGCCGCTATTGGAGAACAGTATGGAGGTTCCTTAAAAAACTAAAAATAGAGCTACCATATGATCTAGCAATCCCACTCCTGAGCATATATCCAGAGAAAAACATGGTTTGAAAGGATACATGCACCCCAGTGTTCATTGCAGTGCTGTTTACAATAACCAAGACATGGAAGCAACCTGAATGTCCACTGACAGAAGAATGGATAAAGAAGATGTGGCACGTATATACAATGGGATATTACTCAGCCATTAAAAAGAATGAAATAATGCCGTTTGCAGCAACATGGATGGCCCTGCAGGTGATCATACTAAGTGAAGTAAGTTAGAGGAAGACAAAAATCATATGATATTGCTTATATGCGGAATCTAAAAATAATGATACAAATGAACGTATTTACAAAACAGAAGCAGACTCACAGACTTGAGAGAAATGAGAAATGAACGAAATGAGAACAAACTTATGGTTACCAAGGGGGAAGGATGGGGGGGGAGGGATAAACTGGGAGTTTGGGATTGACATGCACACACTGCTATATTTTAAATAGATAACTAAAAAAAAAAAAAAGCCAGGAAAGGAAAGGGGTGTAGAGCTGTTGAGAACCTGTCCTCCTCCTTGCTATTAAGGGAAATTATACTATTATCTTCTTTTGGAGATTTTTCAGAATAAGTATAGGTGAACAACCTCTTAAAAAAATGAAGTAACCCAACTAGGGCGAGTGACATTTTTCACTAGTGATAATCCCACAGACGGTGAAAGGCAACAAGCTGCTGAGATCCCCATGAATGGTGACCGCTACTTGAAATGAGAAGCTCCAAACGAGTCTCTTCTCTCAGAGAGCTGAGAGAAAACAAGACTGGGAAGGGAGGGTGACGTTCCAAAGTTCTGTACAAACATTGCTAGCTCTCGGAGTGCTCCCCATTTATACAATCAAACAACGTTTCTTCAAGGGACGGCTTTGTCATACAAGATGGTCTTCAATCTTGGGGACTAAGGAAATGCTCCTGGTAAATTTAATCCAGTTAAAATGCAGTCACCATTTATCACGAGTAGGATAGGAAAGATAAATGTATCTGTGCCGTTTTACCTTTGGAGGCTCTGGCTTCAGCACAAAAAAAGTTAGCCCATGAGTTCTCAGCATCCGGTCCTCACCCTTGTCTGTGCCTTGGCGTCACCTGGGTCCCACCCCCAGAGTTTCTGTTGGAGTTGGTCTGGAGTGTGGCATGATTTTTCACAGCTCCCCAGATGACTCTATTGTACAACCAAGTAGGGGGACAAACCATTCCAGTTTGCCCAGGACTGAAGGGCTTCCTGGGATGTGAGACTTTCAGTGCTAATGGCAGGAAAGTCCCAGGCAGACTAGGAGAAGTAGGTCGCCCTAACCACTGTTGTAAGAAGTGTGTGTCTGATGGGGTTTGATGGAGGTATGGAGGGAGGGGAGCAGCGCCTGCGTTTTAGCCATGGCAAGGTTGACTACAGAGCCAGTTACCTACCACAGAATCACAGAAGGTATCTAAAATAGATTTGTGTCAGATGGCATGTTCTGAATTTTATCATGTACGATTTCTTGGAAAGGCCAATACTTTTCCTATTTCCTTCTTCCTCTGGCTTTTGCAAGTATGATCTTGTCCCTAAATGAAAATCTTGTTCCTGAAAAGAAAGCTTCCATAGCAACTGGATTCCCTCCCAGGAACCTGTGCTTTGGGAAGGTCAGCCCCTTCCTTTCCATTAGGTCAATGGTAATTGATAGTTGCCAATATTGGCCGAAATTTCAGTCAGAGGGATTGCAGTGTCACTCCTTTACAAGTCTGTCTAGTCCAGATTCCGACAAACTTCAAGGGCAACTAGGTAATGATTGTGACTCCTCGCGCAGATCGCTCTGTCTGGGGGAGTCGCCAAGTAAGGGGTGCATGACCTCTCTCTTTCTAGGAAAGACCGACAGAGAAATGCCAGTAAAGAAAATCCAAATCTCATCACAAAAAAATAAACTCCTCTTTAATGTTATAAATAATGATGCTTTCAAAGGATATACCAAAGCAGGAGACTGATTCCAACTCAACCCCAATGTGGCAAAACTATAGGGGCTGCAGGAGGTTGAGGACAGAGGGAAATGTCAGCTAGGAGAGGCTTCTTCTGACCATTGGCTGAGAGGTGAGCTCTGCTGGCGAAAAGGGCCCTCCCCCACCTGCCAAGTGTAGATACACTCAGAGGAGGTCTCCGTGGCACGGACCAATCCTTCACTACCATTCAAACAGCTTTCTTCTGATACTTGTGGAGTGAGGAAAATCAGCCCTCCTGTATAAGCTTGCTCTTTTCCAAGCTAGAGTCTTCCTTTCTGTGTGTATTCTTTCTAGGACTCATTTTGTGATCAGGTTCTTCTCAGTGCTTTTCCTGTGAGCCTGCTTAGGGGCTTTTAGGCTGACAAGACTGGCCCTTAAATGGTAAAAATACAACAAGAGAATTGGCACCACCTTTTGTGAGGTGAAGCACCTCTTCTGCAATGAACAGAGCTGAGGTAGTGGCAAGGGTTAGCTGCCATGTCCTATGTGCTATTTCTGGTTGATGTTGTTGCTGCTGCTTTATATAGAGCGAGATAGATATTCCATCTATGTTCCTCAGCTCGTCTACGCAACTAGTTGATTTTTATATAAAGCTGCGAGTGTGTGTCTAAAGTTACTTACCGAGCTTGTTGAACCTGTGTTAGCTTCCTGGGTTTCTCACACAAGTCACAGAGTCCCATCACTTTGCATAGCAATCAAAGAAAGGGATGCCTCCCCACCATGTATGCTCTTTGCTCACCTCGTAGCATGGCGAGGGACTTTGACATTGACCTTGCTCTTGTGTAAGGTAAAGAAGGGTTTTTTTGTTGTTTCTTTTTTTAAGTTTGAAGGTTTTATATTACTTTACCTTCAGGTCTGTCGCTTTAGAAAATGATTTACGAGGAATAGGAAATGCAGGGGTCTTTAAGCTGTGACCGGCATCTGTGCGGGGTAAATTCTGTCCTACCTGAGCAGAAGGAATTTTCTAGATCATGAATCAGAGCAGGGGGGCTGGTGTAAGCTGGGCTCCAGGGGAGAGAAGCAGCACGGACCTGGCAACCTGTCAGTACCACTGAGCGTCACCGCCTGTGTTAACGGGGAAGAGCCCCCAGGACAGCAGGAGGATGAAAGAAATACAAAGAAAGCAGAACAAATACAAACAGAGGAGAGGATCTAATTAAAATCGTGTAACTGAAGAGATGACTTCCATTGCATTAAGGATATTTTTAGAAGCACAGTGCTAGCATTTTATTCCTGAAAACACCCACTCCTCTCACCAGTATATTAAAAATCTCTAGGTGCCTTCCCAAGATTGGAGATTGGCCAATTCTTGCCGGCTCTTGCTTAGAATAGGAACAGGATGTGCTGTGTCTGCTATTTGAAATCTTGATTTTTTTTTCATCCTTTCCTTAACACCCAAGTTGGGATTTATGAGGTCACAGATGCTGTCTAGGTAGACTTTCATTTTGTTATTATTTTCCCCATTTATTCTCATTTTTATTTCTAGGCCACCAAAGACACAGAATTCAACCCACTAACACAATGAAAAATATATATGTATGTTGGCTGGGAAGAATCCAAATCTGATTACTCTGGTTCTTTATGGAGACTTTTATGAAGGAATAGAGGCTGAAATAAAGTGTTCTTCCCACTTACAGCAATTTAATTAAAAAGACTAAAGTTATTGATTTTTTTAAAGCCATTAAAAGGCACCCATGCTGCTGATTCCAGGCTGCTGCTGGCAGGCTGTGCGCTCATGGAGCATAATTCTCCATTTCCTCCAGTACAATGAAACCCTTTATTAAATGCTTTCTCACTGTGGACAGATTGGTTTATAGTTGAAGCAAGCAGGGATTTATAATCCCTTGCCGCTGTTTGCTTACCCTTCAGTTCAGATTCTGCCAACACCACACAGATTTATCTCCTTAGCTTTTAAAGGACTTTGGATTTGGGGTGATTTCATTTCACAGCTGAAGTAGGCTCAACAGAAGAGACTGTGCCAACCAAGTGGAGTCACCACTGGGCTGCTTGAGTGTCCTTACAACATGGCAGTCAGCTTTCTCCAGAGCAAGTGATCCAAGTAAAAAGTCAAGGAGGAAGCTGCAGTGCCATTTAAGACCCAGTGTCAGAAAGCACACACCATCACTTCTGCCATATACTCTTTGTAAGAAATAAGTCACTAGGTCAGCTCCTACTCATGGGAATGGGAAGTGGGTTGCATCTCTTGAGGAGAGGATACGAAAGAATTTGTGGACATGTTTTAAAACTGCCACACACTTGCTTTTCCCTCTACCTGAATTCCTCCTATAAGTGCTCAAAGATCTCACTTCTCCACTTTATTCAAGCCTTAGCTCAAGTGTCACAACTTTAAAGAGGTCTTTCTTGACCCCTCGTTCCATCTAAAATATTATCCAAGTCCCTCTCTACACTATTTCTCTGCTTTAGTTTTCTTCAAAGCGTTCTATCATCACCTGACATTATTCATGAGAGGCCCGCGTACCGCAAAAAAAAAAAATTCTAAAGATCACGTAGGAAGTGGTGAAAGGGTACACCCGGAGTGAAAATGGGTAAAAGGACAAGCAAGGTCCAAACCTGTCATGGAAAATAAAGAAAGGGAAGAGAACAAATGCCAACATGAGGTTGGGGGAACCGGTGATGGCTGACAAGGATCTCAGGGTCTAAAGAGGTAAGGTGTGGACTCAAGGTCATGCCTGTGGGCTGCTCTGATTGATGGTGAGACTCACATTGGGGATACACTCGGGAGTGGCTGTGACAGAAGGAAGGTGAAGGTGCTGGAAGGAGCAGCTTGCACATTTCCTTGGTTCCTCATACACCCGTCTGTTCTCTTCCAGTGTCCTTCCGGTGCAGGAAGCCTTCATCTTTGAGTCCTCTGCTCGAAGCTCTGTGTCTGGAGCACAGTGGGATCATGGGAATACCTGATGGGTGAGTGGATGAAAGCCTGCATGGATAAGCAGGTAACGAGGACGGTATTGACACTGTCGAGGGTGTTGCCAGGACAGTGGAGGACGCAAACACAGGGCCCTGTGCAGATGTCACTGATGTCCGTGTTGTGAAGTCTGCATTTAGGGAGCGTTGCTGAAAAGCTCACGGTCATTTTCATCTCGGTGCATTCTGGATGTTGGTATCTTGACTTTACTGATTGGATTCCTAACCACAGCTTTTAGCCCGTTACTCCATACCTTGCCCGTCTCAATTTCTGTTCTTCCCATGGAAATCGCCATGACTTATGGTGATTAGAGCCTTAAGAGCTCCTCCAGTCTCTTGGCTGCCCCAGGCCCTGACCTAGGCCGGCAAACATCCTGGGAACCCTGGCCAAAGAAAGAAAAGGTTCTTTGGAAAAAGTTTCCTGTTTGATAGGAAGGATTTGAAAAACCATGAATGAAGGGATCACACATAGCACATATCAAGTCTCTTAGCCCCAGTATCACGAACCATACATGAAACTTCAAGCCACTAGGAAATCAAACACGCACTTCTCATACTCTGGTGGATGTTAGAATTATGTGAATACCTTACCCTCCGAGTCGGTAGGAATTGGAGGAACCCAGCCTTCTGCATTTTCACAAGCAGCCTCAGTGATTGTCCTGGAGGCAGTCTCAGATATGTTGAGAAATGCCACTCCAAGCTTTTTGCCAATGAATTCCAGTATTGAAGAGATTTGGGGACAGCAATGTAGCCCAGAAGACGGGACTTGTCAGAAAACCCGGTGAGCATAGCAACAACACTGGTTTTTTTCGGAGATAGGATATTTTTTGGAGGAGGCTTGTACCCCCCACCCCACTCCAGCTGATGACACCTCCGAGGGGCACTTTGGGGAGGGGCCCAGGGAGTTTTCTCAGAACACTGATTAGGGCAGTGCTCTTGACACGAAATGTTACATAAAAAAGCAGAGATCTCCGCCTTTTCCCAAGGAGTGTGCTTTGCTGTTCTCTGGGCTCCAGCAGTGCAAGAAGATGCAGACTGCCTCTGGGCACATTCACCAGCTGATAAGAATCCACAGCAGCGCCCTGGCCAGCACTTACATTTCTTTTTCCCAGAAGCTCATAAAGCACCTTGGCTGACCCTTCTCCATCACCTCCTAAAAAGACAAAAGCACTGCTTAGCCATTAGCAGGGACGCGATCAATTCTTTGATTTTCTTTCGAGCTAGTTTATATCTATGTCAGGGAGGGAATTAGCACCCACATCACGTGTGAAAGTCCTTCCCTTTCCATCTCTCTCACTGTGAGCAAACCCCTCCAGGTCCCTGCATCCATTCACAAAGTCACAAAGTTTCCAGCACCCTTGAAGTTGGCCCCAGTTCTCCGGCAACCAAAACCTCGAAGACACTCACGGGCCTTTTTTGACAGCAGCTGTATTTCTTTGTGCACATAGAGCAGAAGAAAAGAGGGAAGCCCTCCTCTGGGGAGAAGGTTATAAAGTGTCATCAAATCTGCTCCTGGTCTCAGACACAAAAGCTCAGAACTAGCCACAGCGATCTGCAGTGGTCTCCACCTTTGTCTACGAGGCAGGCAGGAATTGATTTGACCTGCTTTATGGGGACAGTCTCCCGGGCATGACTGAGTGCTAATTGCTACTAATGAGGTGGCATTTTTAACTGGCTGTGGTCTTGGCCTTCCTGTCCTCCTTCCTCCAAGCGGCATTCCTGCCGCTGGGTTGCATGTACACCTTCCAGCGAGCCCTCGGCGTAAGCTCCACTTCCCCAGCTGCTGAAGGTTGTGTCAAGAAGGGCAAATTCCGCTGCGTTTCAAAAGGGCGATCTGCCTGAATGAGCAGCGTGTAAAGATGCACTGAGGCAACGCTGCTCTTGAGGAAATGAACTCTAAATGTTACAGGATCGCTGGAAATTACTTTCCTAATGACTTTTACTGACTCCACCCATTTTCCTGCATTCATCCCTCTCACCCAAAGAAAAATCCACAAGCCCCAATCCATGAAGAATGTTTTCTTGCTAACAGTTATTTGGGAGGCTAAGTTTTACATCAGTGCCTTTGTGTCTCAAAATTGCCATGTGATGTTGAAGCCGAATCCGGCCTCTGTACCCCGACACTGAATTAAGTCTCAGAGACAGGGTTTTAGGTGAAGTAGAAAAGAATAGCTTTATGGCTTTGCCAGGCAAAGGGGGCCACAGCGGTCCCGTGCCCTCAAAACTGTGTGTCCCCACCTGGAGGGGGTAGTCAGGAGTTTGATAGTAATGGTTCACAGAGGGCGTGATCAGCTCGTGGACGTTCTTCTGATTGGCTGGTGGGGAGGTAAGTGGGCGTCAGCATCATCAACCTTCTGGTTCCAGCTGGTCTGGGGTCTACGTGCTTGTGGGCAGCATGCAGTTAACTTCTCCCGCCTGGCGGGATTTCAGTATCTGCAAAACAGCTCAAGGATATTGTTATGTGTGTCCCTTGAGGGGAACCAGGACCCTGCCCCAAGGCGGCACTGTTGTTTCTTTTGACTGCTTCTCCTTTGTCTCCGCATCCCCTCCCTTCCCTAATTAGCATCTGTTTGAACCTGCCCTTAGGAGCTCAGGGAAGGTCAGGGGGGCTGAATGAAGCCTATTGCCTGTAATCAAGAAATGGGGGACGTGGAAGGGCTTTTGTGCCTAGAAGCCCCACAGGGTCCTGCTCGGCATCACTATTATTGCTACCACAGATTACTCCCTAGTATATTTGCCTTGTGTTAGTTAGGCGGGGGAAAGTCCCTGTTACAACAGGTTGGGAGCTGTCTTTAGTCCCACTGGTGGTACAAGTGGGGGAAAGAGTGTGGCAGGGTTTATGAAAGAAAAGAGAACGTTTTGAAACATCGAGGATTCCAAATCAACAGAAGAGCTCAAGAAAATAAACAACAGAGTAAATTCAAGAAAATAAAAGGAAAAACACAACAAAGATAGCAAAGGAATTCAGAAAATAGAAAATAAACAATAGAGTCAACAAAACAAAAACCTTGCTTTATGAAAGAAATTAATAATAAACAAGCCTCTAGCAAGACAGATATATGGATAAAGAGAGGATATGCCAATAAACACTAATATAACCACATAAACCAAAGATAATGGAGATTTATAAAAATCATAAAGAATTCAATGAATAAATTTCTGCCGATAAATATAAAAACGTAGGTGCAATGGAGATTTTCTAAAATGCTATAAATTACTGTAACAGACGAATAATGCTAATCAGTATCTGTGTTCTTCTTTTCTTACTGGGCACACACCTAACTCTGTTACCCAGGTGCTCTTGCAATTACATATGGAAAGTGACTGATTTCTGGTCAACAGACTGGCCCAGAAAAGATTTCCAAACATTTATATATATATATTTTTTTCAGATACCAATAAGAAGAGAAAACTGTCAAACTCACTTTACATAGTATGCTATGTTTTGTTTCTGTGCTAATAACCATTTTAACAGGTGTGAGTTGATATCTCATTGTGGTTTTGATTTGCATTTCCCTGATGATTAGTGAAGTTGAGCATTTTTTTTAATATACGTATTGGCCATTTTTGTGTCTTCTTTGGAGAAATGTCTATTCAGTTCCTTAGCTCATTTTTTAATTGAGTCGGTACGTTTTCTGTTGTTGCTGTTTTTTGTTTGTTTGTTTTACTATTGAGTTATAGGAATTCCTAATATTTTGAGGATTAAACCCTTATCAAATATATGATTTGCAAATAAATATTTTCTCCCATTCTGTAGGTTGCCTTTTTTTTTTGTAGGTTGCCTTTTCACTCTGTTGATTATTTCCTTTGCTGTGCAGAAGTTTTTTAGTTTGATGTAGTCCTACTTGTTTGTTTTCATTTTTGTTGCCTATGCTCCTGGTGTCATATCCATGAAATCATTTCCAAGACCAATGTCATGAAGCTTTTTCCACATTTTCTTCTAGGACTTTTACCTTTCAGGTCTTGTGTTTAAGTCTTTAATCTATTTTGAGTTGGTTCTGGTGTGTAGTGTAAGATAAAGGTCCGATTTCATTCTTTTGCATGTGGACATCCAGTTTTCCCACACCATTTGTTGAAGAGGATGTCGTTTTTTTATTGTGTGCTCTTGGGTCCCTCCTCAAAGATCAGTTGACTGTTTGTTACATATCAATTCTTGACCAGCTATCATTAACAGTTAATCTTGTAGAGGCCAAAAATGACCTTTGCTATTTCCTTTGTATTAATATACTTATCCCATTATTTGGTTGATTCTAGCAGACTCTGACTCTTTAAGTGTAGATTTTGTGGCTATTTTATCTTTTAGTTACTACAGTATCTATCAATAATTCATTGCCTATAAGTGCTGAATAAATATTTATTGAATGAAAAAAGACTGAATATAATTCAGCCAAAATTATAAATGCTTCAGATACTATTGCAATATGTAGTTCGTCTCCTTTACATACAAAGCTGACACTTTGAATAAAAGCATTAAGCATGGTTCGAGTTCTGGTTTTACTTCAAAAATCTCTTTGACTTGAAGCAGGTCACCTCTGAGTTCCATACTCCTCTAACTTTAATATAAAAGGTTTGAACTGAATGCTATAGAAGGTCTCTTCCAGCTCTGACATCTTCTGAATAATACCAGGATAGCTTTATGCTAATTCACGTTCACATTCTCAGTCGTTCCTTCTTGTGATTATCAAGGTATATTTTGGGTAGAAAGGGTAGGGATCAAGGTATATTCTGTGACCAAGAATGAAAGAAAGCTATTTTAAGACCTGCATGTTGACAATATATGGTAGTCATTAAGGTTGTTCCCCAGTGGTCTGACTCTCTCTTCTTCTACATGATGGTTTTGAACTTCACTACCCACCTGAAGCTAGGTGTGGCCACATGACAAGCTTTGGCCAGCAAAATATGCACCACCATGACATGTGTCACTTTCAGGTGGGAGCTTTAAATTTTGTCATCTTTTCTATCCCTATGCCATGATGATATACAGTGTTCCAGATTGACATCGGTCCCAGGTTGCGGGTAAAGTGGGGCAAAATTCCCAGTCAATTCTTGAAAAACATGCAGCAAAAGAAAGAAACAAATCTTCGCTGTTTTCATGCCTCTGAATTTAGGGGATAATTTTTGCCACAGCAAAACCCAGCCCTATCTAGATTACACTCTGTGTTATTGCCATGCTGTGGTCTAGCAGCTGTTAGTTTACTGCCAGAATACACTGGCTGTCCTGATTAACTGTTGATATTTTGCAAGTATTTTATCACTGTGAATGACAGCAAGTTCCTTTAGAATAGGGATATCATCTGTCTAGATCACCATTGTCTCTCCAGAGTCTGGAATGATTTTCCCCTCTGCTATAAATTAGAGAGAATGAACAGTTATCTCTGCAAAAAGTTATGCCTGATTTCTTACATTCCATTATGGTTTTTTTGAGTAGGGAAAATAGGAATGGACATAAGGCATTGACCTGAAAATTGGATATAACCTTGAGTTCGCTTGCTGATCATACAGGTGGAAAAAAAAGATTGAAGACAGCTGAGACATTCTGTCCAGTCATTATACTGGATTCAGCCCTTTGAATGGCAATATCATATCTCAGGCAGGATAGTTACTTTAAAAACACAAGATTAAGTGTGCCCCTTGTTTTAATTATCTTTGGGTGTCCTGTTTACATTCACATAAATGATTGATTGTTTCATGCTAAATAGATAACAATGGAAATTGTTACCTCGTACATAGTCTCTTGGGGGAATGTGAAGGGGAAAGATAAATATTTGAGAGCCTGCTGCAATAGGTACTTTCAAATATGCTATCTTTTATAAACGTTTTAATTGATGTAACATATGCATACAAAACAGTGCTTAACTCATGAGAGTACAGCTCAGTGAATTTTCACAGACTGAACACACCTGTTTAATAGGCATCCGGATCAAGAAACAGAACGTGACCAGCACCCTTGAGGTCCCCCCTCTGCCTTGTGCACATTTCCAATCCCTTATTCCGAAGGTAACCACTACCTTGATTTCTAACAGAATAGATGGACTTTGCCTGTTTTTGAAGTTTATGTGAATGGAACCAGAAAATATGTACTTCTCTCTGTCTGGCCTTTTTTTCTTTCAGCACGATCCTTGTAATATCCATCCGTATTATTGCATGTAGTTGTAGTTTGTTCATTTTCATTGAACACAGTGTTCCATGATGTGGAAATACCACGATGTATTTATCTATTCTAAATAGGCAAGCTAATGGGTATTTGGGTAGTTTGCAGTTTGGGGCTATTGGAAATGGTGCCGCTGTGAACATTCCAGTGTATCTATGTTGAGCTCATATGAATGTGTCTTTTAGGTATATATCTAGGAATGCTATTACTGGATCAAAAGGAATGCATGTACTTAATTTTAGAAAATGCTGACACTTTTTCAAAGTGCTCATGTGATAGATTGCAAAAAAATGGCCACAGTTCCTTCCCCTTCCTATATCCATATCTCTTTATGATGTGACTTTGCAGCTCCTCCTATCGAGAGGTGGAGTCTTTCCCCACCTTTGCATCTGGGCTAGCGTCGTGACCTGCTCTCGCTAGCTCTCTAGGAATCCTCGTCAGCCTCCACGTAGACAAGTTCAGAGTAGCATGCTGAGTGACGAGAAGCATGTGGCCAGGTCAGCTCTCTCATACCAACCAACAGGTGGCCAGATATGTGAGTGAAGCCATGCTAGACCGGCCTGGCCCAGCCAAGCTGCCATCTGATGGCAGATGCATGAGTGAGCCCGGCCAACAACAACCCAGCCTGGTACAGATCAAAAGAGCCACTCAACCTTAGACTTGTGAATAACTGTAGTGATTGTTTTTTTAAGCCGGAGTTCTATATCCATAGACAATGGTTCTATATGCCATTATTTTGGCAACAGTGCTTTCAGGTAGGTAGTGTTAACTTCATTTTATTCACGAAGAAACTCAGGTTCAGAAAGGCTAGGTGACTTGCCCCAGAACACCCAGCTAGCAAGGGGTAGAGCCAGGAATCAAATCCTGCCTAATCCCAAAGCCCCCTTTCTTCTATATCATACTGTTTATAAAGTAAAAGATATAAAAAGAAATGGAAAATTTAGAGCTCTTGAAGTTTACATGATCTCAGAACCCCTTGAGTACAAGTTCAATTATGCTGCTCAGTAACCAACATTGGGAGGTGCTGTCATTTGAGCCTCAACTCCCTCTTCTAGCCCAGAAGCTGGTTATCCGGTGGTCCCTGGGGTATCACACTTTGGAATTTTATTTATAGATACTTATCCATGTTTTTCACTTCAGTAGAATTTTTCACATGTGGGTTGACTTGATTTTATTATACTTGATATTCACATATCTCTTGGCCTTTAAAATTAATCTTTTATCACATTTCTGAGTATAATGAAGTTGCTCTGAGGTGATGCCAGTATCGTGTATATACGAAAGAGGCAGTGAAAGGAGTCAAGCTGAAAGGGTCAACCTGAGGCTCACCCAACGAGTTTTAGGCCTAGCGCAGGAAGAGGTCAAGAGTATACCCTTCTCAAAATCAGGTGATTTGTGGGTGCAAAATTTAGGCAAATTTTCAACGTTTGTGCAGAAAAAAATTGACAGAGGATTGGCAGGGGCACAGAGAGAGTGGTGGGCTCATCCTCCCATTCTCAGCCATTTCTGTGCTAGTATTGTCCTCCTTCCCGATAGATGCTAGAAATGTATGAGCCTCAGTTAAAGGGAGTCCTGAGTTAAACTTCTAGCAAAGGTTACTTAGCTTCTTTGAGGTACACTTTACTCATGTGTAATGCATCCCTTGCTGAGTAGTAAGGATCTGGAGAGAGAGAGAGAGAGAGAGAGAGAGAGAGAATCATCTAGCAACTGGCTGACAACAGATAAGACACTTAGGAATTATAACTCTTAATATTGTTACATTATTGTTCTTATTGATTTTCCCACCGTGGCAATTGACATTCCACAGCATTCTTTTTCTCTCACAGCCCTAACAAAGTTAGTCTGGAGGAAACTCTAAAATGCGTCTGGCTGCCCATGTCAATAAGTCAGCATATATCTCTAGTCTGAGCCCTGCAAAAATGCAGGAAAAAAATGTAAGGCATGGTCTTTCTTTTCTAATAGGGAGAGTAAAACAATTACCCAGATGACTTATAAAAGGTAGAAGGTGCTGGGTGGCATAAAAGAGGGACAGATGATTCCACTGAGGTCCTAGGGGAAGGATGGGATCCAGATGGAAAGCTGAGGTCAGGAAAAAAGTGATGTAATTGGTGAAAAGATTAATTCTAGGCAGAAATACTAGAATGGGTTAAAGCTGGGAGTTGGGAAGGGGACAGGCATACTCAGGAAACAATGACCTTAACCAGTGTAGGGTAGAGATTGGAGTCATGGGACAAAGAGTTGGAATGTAAGACTGTGAAGCCAGGAGAAGACATCTGGGCTAGATTCAGGAGGCACTGACAGATTTTAGGTAGACACCCGAGGAAGGTCAAGTTGACAAAATGAGCAGATTGGAGGAACGAGAAGCAAAGAGTCCAGAGGGGGTTGCAGTGTCCAATCAGAAGACCCGTGAGCCTTTTTAGTAGACTTAGTGGGCAGCAGTTGTATAGAAAGAGGGCATTCTGCTAAGTGACATGAGTCACACAGAGAAAGACAAATACCGCATGATACGACACCTGCGGAATCTCAAAAAGCCGAACTCATAGAAACGGAGAGTAGAATTGTAACAAGAGGATGCCAGTGCCGAGCCCAGGTTTGGCTGCTCGCTGCTCAAAAGGTCAATACTCAAGAGACAAGTGTTGGTGAAAAAGGAAAAGTTGCTTTATTCAGGAGGCCGGCAACCTGGGAAGATGGTGGACTGAAGTCCTCAGACCGTCTCCAAGTTGCCAGTTAGGAGATCAAGGTTTCCAAGGCAGTGCGATGGAGGAGACTGCAGGGTGTTATGATCAGCTTGTGCTCAGTTCTCATGCTCTGGCTGGCATCAAAGTGAAGTTTTGAGCATCACCGGTCTCCTGGTTTCAACCAGTCCAGGGTGTACATGCTTGCAGTCAGCAGTTTTCATCTGGTGCGGGTCCGCTTCCTGTAAAAACAGCTTAGACGTGTGTGTCAGGCCTTTAGCTGTATCTTTCAGGGAACCGGGAGCTCAGTGATTCTGCTGGGTAGCTGGTTTATAGTCCAAATTGTCACCAGTTTCCCCACCCAACAGCTATTCTTTGTTTCTACATCTTCACATTTCTCAATCATTAGCTCTCGAGACAGTCTTTTGAGACTCAGGGAGGCCTGGGAGACTAAAGCAAAAGCCTTTTACTTCAAAGAACAGGGACACAGGGGCTTATGCGCAGTTCCAGTGCTGCCTTTTCTCTGATACCCCTCAGTCTTTAGGGGAACAGGTGTTGCATGAGAAAGGGAATAACGTTTTGGGTAGAGAGGTTTATGTACTTGAAAAGTGCCAAGAGAGTAGCTCTTTAATGTTCTCACCGCTAAACAAATTATGTGATGCGATGGAGCTGTTAGCTCATGCTGTGGTGGCCATCATTTTGCAATACATGAATGTATCAAGCCAACGCATTGTACGCCTTAAACTAACACAATGTTACACGTCAATGATATCAAGGTAAATCTGGAAAAAAGAATTCTAAATGAAAGAAAAAAAGGAAAAGTTCCTTAGAAAGGCTGAGGCATATTAGGAAGGCCTTTCAGTGGTAGAATTGACTAGACTAAGCCAATGAGGTGAAGGCAAAAAGTCAACTATGACTCAGAAGTTTCAAGTCTGGACGAGTAGGTGAACAGTGGGGCACTCACAGAAGCCAGAGAGTCGGACAAGTTCAGCTTCTCTGGGGAGAGTACAATGAGGCTGTTGTGACCGAATCGGGGTTTAGGGCCATCCTCGTAGAGATGCTCTCACAGGCGGTTGAGGATTCAGAACTTGTATCAGGAAAAAGTTGTATGCTAGAGAGAAGAGTTGGGTGTGATCCAGAAATGAAGCTCAAATGATCTTACATCATGGAAATTAAAAATTCTGAGTCATCTAGGGATGTGGGAAAAGAGGAAGTGAAGTTTTAATAGGCTTGAAGCAATTTACAGCACTAAAATTAAAATGGCATATATATCTGTGAGGTGTCTAGGAAAAACACATTGGTGATCGGCAATGAGAAAAATTATTCTGGGACTCTGTCCAGGAGAACAAGGCCTTCTCGCTTGTTGCTTCAATCTCTAAACCTCCTTCCTAATTTTGGGGTAACTCCCAGTTTTCACCTAGTTCCTCTCTCCAGACCTGGCTTCAAAGCCTGGCTCAGTTTCCCAAATTTTCCCCTTCACAGACTTGCAAAAAGCAGCTCACATTGTCCTTTTTTTTTTTGTCATCTAAGTATTCCTATTGCAGACACAGAAATAGATAAGAAGTACCAAATGGTGAGTAAGGTGTAGATTTAACATGAAATGTCTAAAATGCCGGTATTCATTATCCCTAGTCTTTATGCAAATATCAGGCAGTAAAGTGCTGGGGCCAGCGTGTACTGGCTCACGAGAGCCAGTTGTTAGATATTCAGAAGTTTCGCAGGCCAGTGGTTAAATATAGCTATTATTAAAAATTAAATTATACAAACTTACAATGAAATAAATTATCAAAAGCTGATACTACTCAAAGTCATCACTTCTTAATTGTTTTATTATTACTTATGTGCTTGAAGTTTTTTGTGGTTATTATGTCTGTAGGCTGGAAATATCGTATAACGGAGTACTACTGCACATCACTTCCCAATTCTGTGGACGATTATATCATATTGGTAGCTTGAAATAGGCCATCATGGGAGAATTTACAAATCAGAGCTTTCTCATTTTCCATTGGAGACCCAGTTGTTAAACATCTGTCGGTTCACCAGTGCTGTTAGACATCTGTAACGTCATGGCAAAGCAAAATATCATGGGTTCAGGCACTAGATTGGAGTCCAAGTTCCATTCCTGCTGAAAGAGCAACCAATCTTGAACAAGTCACTAAATGTCTCTTGAGTTCCTGTGTACGAGTATATTGAGTCTCCCCTGGTGGCGCAGTGGTTAAGGATCTGCCTGCCAGTGCAGGGGACACAGGTTCAAGTCCTGGTCTGGGAAGATCCCACATGCCACGGAGCAAATAGGCCTGTGAGCCACAGCTGCTGAGCTTGTGCTCTAGAGCCCATGAGCCACAGCTACTGAGCCCGCGTGCCACAACTACGGAAGCCCACGCGCCTAGAGCCCGTGCTGTGCAACAAGAGAAGCCACCGCAGTGAGAAGCCCACGCACCACAACAAAGAGTAGCCCCTGCTGGCCGCAACTAGGGAAAGCCCACGTACAGCAACAAAGACCCAACGCAGCCAAAAATAAATTAATTAATTTTTTACAAAAAGATTTAAAGAAAAAAAAAAAGAGTACATGAATACCCTTCCCCGACCAGGGATCAAAGCCGGGTCCACGGCAGTGAAAGCGCCAAGTCTTAACCACTGGACCGCCAGGGAATTCCCAGATAGATTTATTTTGATACCTCTTGTTATTAGTTATGAGTTAAAAGAAACCTCTAAGATGGAATTTTTATTTCAAAAAACAAAAACCAAAACCAAATATGTATTGAAAGGGTGCAGAAAATGATTTGCATCCTACATGATGACATTTTGTCAAACCACCTGGAAAATGTACTTTGATGGGTTTCAGAGCCCATGTTTTCAGCCTGAAAAATAAATTCATGATTTGTGTCAGCTTGTATGATTGGATGGTTGGCCTAGTTAATTCTACCACCTGTTTCAGTCATCAGTTCTTATTAGCTCTCATTTGTTGAGGAAAACAATCTCTGGAATTCTACCTTCCTTCCCAAATACCAAAGGATGTTTAGTTTTTATTTAGATATCAGCATATCTTTCTATTTCTCAAAGACTGTTGTTATAAATTCAGATTCTCCTTTGTTTGCTCACGTAATCCATTACCATTTGTGTAACAAACATAACTTTTTCTTATCAAAAACAAGACAAACGTGAACGTTGAATGTGTCCTACAACTTCAGAGCATTCAATTAACATTTAAGAATGCATACCTTGAAGGTAGCATATTGCTAATTTCAGATTCCTAAAATTTTTTATGTTACTACATAGAATGTCCAGTTCCGTACTACAGGATAGAAATTAAATAAGTGGGTAAAAGCTGAAGCAAGTGATATGACCGAGTCGATTTCAATGCCACAAAAAATTGAAAGCTAAAGGTCAATTTATTGCATGCCGTGTTAAAGAATAATTCCAGATGACAAATGTGCCAGGATCCCGAGATGAGCTGTAACCACCCAAAGCAAAGGTAAGGGGTCCTAAAAACAGCTATATCTACATGAGGTGCCAGGGAGAGTTTCAAAGTACATATAAACAGAAATGAATGCAGAGATTGAAAAATCATTGCATTAGCTAGAATATAGATAACCACAGCTATGGAATGTATCTTAGAGTCATGATACCTAGACAATGGGCTGTGATTAAAACTGGAAACGTAACATCAATTTTAGCATGTACTTCAACCAGATAATCTAGGATACCGGCCACCTCCTTGGAGTCTTCTTTGGGAGCTCAACATGCGTATAAGTGAGTGACTTTACGTGTGAGTATATGGAAAATCTTTAAAATAATCTTTCTTTCAGGCTCTCCATGGGGCATCTATTGCATTCCTATTTTCAAAAGCGTGCCGTGTATACGTGAAGCATAGGAGATAATGCAGTGAAAAAGAATCAAGTCTCTCCGACAAGGAGTTGCATTTACTCTGGGAAAAAAAGATACTCAAGCTAGTAATTATTATGTAAAGTAAAAATAGAGGTGGACTAAAAGTCCTACAAGAATATCTATCTACCTTTAAGTTCTAACTGAAGAGAGTGCATTTTTACCAACATTAGAAAAAAATTTTTTTTTTAATATCTCTAAACCAAGGTCGGAAATTCAAATTGCCTCCTTGAACTGTTTTTGAGACTTTCAAAACAAAAAATGTGATGAATCACAGGGGTGCAAGGAAGTAAGGAGAAAGGCATCTGGGTAGAACAGATGGGACCTGAGGGGGGAAAGACCAGGCTGTGAGGGTCTTCGGAGCCAACCCTTCTCCCTACCGTGCCCTCGTTTCCCTTTTCAAGCAGCAGATCAACTGTTTTTGGGCTTTGTTCCAACAAAAGCAAAGTTAGTAAGGTTTTGACAGAGTCATGCGTTTTCATCAACAGAATCCAAGTCAATTTAGAGCTTCTAGTTTGCTGAGTCA
Organism: Neophocaena asiaeorientalis asiaeorientalis; assembly: GCF_003031525.2. Taxonomy (NCBI): domain Eukaryota; kingdom Metazoa; phylum Chordata; class Mammalia; order Artiodactyla; family Phocoenidae; genus Neophocaena; species Neophocaena asiaeorientalis. The sequence continues at coordinate 559,469 of NW_020174264.1, read as the reverse complement.
GGATTTAATCAATCATCACACACAGGTTTACTTCACGTACTGACTGTCAGTTAATAGTTGGCTTCCTACGAGTTCTTAGAAAGTTATTCCACTTTTGAGATGATTCTCTTTGGGTTTTCACCTGAAAAAGCACTAAGTAAATACACTAAAGAAATAATGTATCTGCATTACCATTTCCGAAAAAGATGCATTCCTCAATTTACTCGAAACAGTAGTTTCCTAGTCAGAGAAAATCGTATGGAACATGTTCGAATTGTGTGACTTGTTGTCATGAACCCAAATGCTTTCCTTTGGGTTCATATATCCAGGAACAGAAATTGTTTTTAGATCTTCAAGCTGATGGGTGCATAAGGTATCTTCACATGTTTCAGAGTCCTCTCATTCATCAGCCTTTATTTTGACCTGTAAGGGGTTTTCTGTGCTCTAATATTTTTAAGACAAGTTTGAGTGCAAAATAACCATAATCTCCCAAAAGACTGAAAAATTAGTGGATAAAACTGGGCAGAAAGACAAATGCGCCTTATAAAGAATGACTCCTTATAAAGAAAGAATGACTCCTTAATACTCCTTCATTGCCACCTCCACCCACTCTTGAGAAATCTCTTCTGCCTTTGTCAAGTATAATAAGCTTTTATTATATTTCACGTCAAACTATATTCATTTACTTTCACGTTGTCGTCTATTACAGTACTTATAAGAGCTTACTTTCATCGTTCCATTGAGGTATTTTCTACCTGTAAAAAATTAATTAGGGGTCTCAGGTTGGAATGGAATGCAGCAGCATCTTTTCCATTAATATTACTGGAAATATTTTATCATTTAAAGTCTTCTCACTTTGCAGTCAGGTTTTCAGGAGCAAGTTAAAGTCTGAAAGTGTGAGGGGAAAGTGTGTTTAGTGAGGAACTACCATGCTTCAGAAATTGTGCCAAGAACTGGGGAAAAGCTTGTAGAAGAGGCCGGTGTGGGCCTTGCCCTCTTGGTGTTTACAGTTCAGCTGGGAAGATGGTCGAAATCATTTTTTGTTTTCCAGAGATATGGCTCTACCTGCCTGGGGTTGCTGGGGAGAATCGTTTCACAATGTATACGTTTTTCAAATCGTCACATTGTACACTTTACATATCTTCCAATTTTATCTGTCTATCATACCTCAATAGTTAGATAGATAGGTTGATAGATAGATAGATAAATGGCTTCTGGTTTCTATGCTGGAAGCTACTGCCTTCAGTGGGGTTAGGTATATTTCCCCAGTGTCAGGCATCATTGGGCCTCCTCCCTCATAAGCCATAAATAAAGGGAGACCTAGGCTGGGCCTTTAAGGAAACTTGCAGCCCCACAAATATCACACCAGGAATCCTTCCATTATCCTCCTAGACACCCAAATTCGGACTGAACACAGATAATAGGACATGACAGGGTATAACCATGGGAGTAGAGAATTAGGAGCCAAAACTTCTGATTAAATTCTGCCTTCACCATTTACCAGCTAAGAACTTTGGACGAGCCCCTGTGCATTTCTGAACTCTGGCTTTCTTAGCTATTAAATGGAGACAGTAATGTCCACCACATGGATTTGTCACAAAGTTCAAGTAAAATGCATATGCAAGGATTTTGTAGGCAAACCGTGACTTTAGTAGCCCTTGCTAATTATCCTTAGCAGTCATTCGTTCATTCACTTGCTCAATCGTTTATCTACCAGCAGTCATTCCTTGAGAACCTAACACTTACTCTGACTACAACAAATAATCAATAGTTTCTGTCCTTAGGATCCGCTACTTGCCTATTCCCTAAGAGTCCATGATTAGCCAAGGGTCCTGCTCCCGAATTCAAACCCACGAACTTGCCTTTGTACGTGCCAGTTCTTCACCAAGGCAAACAAATGCCAGACCTCTACCTTCAAGGGACTTCAATATTATAAAAAGATATCATTCCCCAAAGCTGAGTTTTAAAAACTCTCAAAATATAGGAAAATTCAAGTCATTTTTTTCTACACATTTTTTTCCAGTATATTACTCATACATGCCCAACAGAAGCTAAGTTTATCTACTTCTCCCAGCTAAGCCATCTGTTGCATGTAAACATCAATGATGCATGCATCTAGTTAATTAGGGGTCTCAAAAAAACCTGACAACCATGGGACATTAAGTGTTAGGTGTCGATGCTGATATTACAGTGGTAAGTGAAAAGATCTTTGTGTCAGAATGGATCTGTAATAGGTTTACCAATAAAAACAGAAAATTGGGAAGTAGATGGAAAATATAGGTCTCATGAAAGGAGGCATGCGTATCAACACAGAAGGGCAAGGAATGAAACTTTTTGAAAGTGTCATTCGTGTGATAGGAGAAAATTATTCTAAAGTCATTCAAAGGAAAATATGGGAAGCAAAATAGAATTTTTCAAAGTCCAAATTCACATATACAGTCTTGCCTTCATGAGCCCCTCAGGCCAACTATATACCCACAATGAACTATGTGCGTGGGTAAATCTCCAATGAGGAACAATTCCATCAAATATGTTTTTATGGTACTCACTTTGTCAGCAGACATTCGTTTAATGTAAATTATTTATTGGCCTAAATTACTTTGCCAATAGGAATAAGTGGCGAATTAGAGTAATGGTGAAATCAATGTCATCTCTGAAGGATATCACCAACTTGCCTATTAATTTTAGTGAATTTTCTCTTTTTCTCTTCCTTATAAGACCAAATGAGAACTCTTCTCTATGCTGCATTAGAAAGAGACTCAAAGTGGAGAATATCAAATCAATCTGCATAGACTATCGCCCACACTTGAACAAGTAATGATAAAATGAACGTAACATTGATTTATCCTAATTCTTAGAAAAAACAAAATGGCCACTGGTGTCAAATGAGAGGTAGAAAACATTATACCACACTATGTCCGTTAAATGCTAGAGCCCAACCAAAGTCATGTCCTCAGTATCTCAATATTGAAAGCAATCAACCATGCTCTTTATTCTTACCAAAGTTTAGTCTGAGGAATTTGGATGATTATAATGTATTCTCCACTGTTGATGCGGCTGTATACCACATGAAGATTGCAGACTTGTAAAAAGTAACGAGGTCATTTGTTTTTATGTATCCTGACAGGGAGAAACCTACAGAGTCAATATACAGTAAATTTAAAATCTTATATATTTTGCCTCCTGCTTTACAAGCAGCATTCCCACTCGCTAAAGAAAAATCTTGTCTCCATAAGGAATTCATTCAGATTGCAATCTCTGCTCTTGACTGAGGCACGTTTGTCATTCTATATCAGCAATAACCCCTGAAGTAAAGGCCCTCAGTCCACCTTCAGCTCTTCTAGGATGCAGGAAAGCTTTCAAATGTTTGTAAAGTGTATCTTCACTGCGAATATTAAAAATCCACGTATACATTTTGTTAGTTTTATTCTGAGTGGTCATGGGAAATTCTAAATGCATATTTGAAATTCATTATAAATTTTTTCAAGCAAAAAAATAATAATAACAATACTCCCATATTTCTGTTCATCTAGGATACCATGAACTGTAAAAATTACCATTGGGTCAATAACAGCTTTTTCTTGAGAAAAATAGTGTAACATTAATTGTATATAATTATTTCAAAACGGTCAAAATATTAGGGGTTCACGTGCCTTTGTATTGAGGTAATGTCCCAATTTATCTGTTTTATAAATGTGAATTGTAAGGTTTTGCATTTGCTAAAAGAAGAGAACACCTACCGATGTCTGAAAATATGAAGGATGAGGGTACCATACAAAAATTATGAAAACACGCATTTCATTGATCCAGGTGTCCATATACATTATAATGGGCCAAATGATGATCAGAGAGATATTCTTTAAGAATTATATATTTTAGTGTATATTTTATAATTATATATATACATATATATTTGTTTTTCCTTAGTTTTCACAACAATCTGTGCAATCTATGTTCGAGAATTGAGAATGGGTAGAGAAGTCGCTGCAGACTTAACCAAGAACAGTGTATGCAATTCCTTTGACTGACTACACAATCCATTTGAGTTTTATTTATCTTAAGGATGTGGGAATACTAATATTAACACACGTGAAGTTCCTGTTAGTGAATCAGACCAGACTTGATTTTACACTGAGACTCATACGGCTACACTTGAATCGACAATCTAGGGTCAGCTGACTTGGTGAGGAAGTGGATTGGAGTAAAGCTGATGAGGAGATATTGAGGGGGATTTCTGAATAGACCGGTGGCTGATGCCATATCTACAGACCCATTGAATAGCTTAGAAACTTCATTTTTAAACTATTTATCAACATCCTTAAAGGAAACAATAAATAATTGCATTCTGAAGCATTGATAATAATCTCTTGCTTGGGTAAATTGAGCCAAGAGCTAGGTTGTCTCTGACTTGCTGTATTTGTTTTCTATTGATGCTGTAACAAATGACCACAAAGTTACTGGCTTAAAACAACACAAATGGATTAGCTCACAGCCCTGGGGATCAGAAATCTTCAACGGGCCCGTTTGGCTAAAAAAGGGGTGTCAGCAGAACTGCATTTCTTCCGGAGTCTCTAGGGAAAACTCTGTTTTCCTTGCTTTTTCCAGTGTCTGGAGGTTACTTGTATTCCTTGGACCGTGGTCCCTTCCTCACATCACTCCAGCCTCTCCTTCCATTGTCACGTCTCTTTCTCCTTCTCTGCTTCTGTTGTCACATCTCCTTCCCTATCTCTGACTTTTCTGTCTCCCTCTTTCTCTTAAAAGAACC
>NW_020174264.1:500615-554575 GCF_003031525.2 Neophocaena asiaeorientalis asiaeorientalis | reverse complement strand
TCACCCAGATAATTAATGATAATCTCCCCATCTCAAGGTACTTAATCACACCTGCAAAGTCCCTTTTGTCCTGTAATGTAACATTTTTATAGGTTCTAGAGATTAGGACATGGACGTCTTTGGGGGCCATTATTCTGTCTACCGTACTTGCTTCCTGTCTTTCTTCTCCATTCCTTTTAAAATGGGAGCTCTCAAGTGATGTTCTCTGGTCCGTCAGCAAATAGCAAGATTCTCTGAACTCCAGTGGATCTTCTGTCACATTACTCTTTGTAGTGTGACAAAGTCTAGACCTCAAATTGGGGAAAAGTAGATTAGAACCACTTAGAACTTGTTAGAAATACAAATTCTCAGACACACATCTGAAACTCTGGGGATGTGGCCCAGCAAGGTGTGGTCCTCCAGGTGTTCCATGCTTAAGGTGGGAAACCACTGGTCTAGACTTACATTTCTTATATGTATTATTTGTGTTAGCCTTCATTATTTTAAATCAGTGTTAGTCACATCTTTTTAGTTCGAGTGAGCTTTACCAGCTGTAGTAAAGATGCAGGTATTGGATAGGGTGAGTAGGCCTTGAGGTCTTTTGCTAGGTCAATGCAATCAAAAGACACCAAAATCTTATGGGAAAGCCATTTCATACTGGATCCAAATTCCCTTTTTTCTTTTAAATACATGATTATGTTTAATCTTTGCCAGTTTTACTGAGAAATAATTGACATACATCACTGTATAAGTTCAAGGCATACAGCATGATGGTTTGATTTACATATATTGTGAAATGATTACCACAGTAGGTTCAGCTAACATCCATTTTCTCATATAGGTATAATAAAAAGAAAAGAATGAATAAAAGAAGAAAGAAAAAAATGTTCTCTTTGTGATGAGAACTCTTAGGATTTACCCTCTTGCATATATAACATACAGCAGTGTTAGCGACAGTCATCAGGTTGTATACTACATCCCTAGTACTTATTTATCTTATAACTGGAAGTTTGTACCTTTCGACTACCTTCCTCAAATTCCCCCTCCCCCCAATTTCCTTTTATGACTCTTTTTCTTTTTTTATTGAAGTATAGTTTATTTAAAATGTTATATTAGCTACAGGTGTACAGCAAAGTGATTCAGTTTATATATACATAATATATATACATATATATATAATATCAATTCTTTTTCAGATTCTTTTCCTTATATATATATATATATACACCACATCTTCTTTATCCATTCCTCTGTCAGTGGACACTTAGGTTGCTTCCATGCCTTGGCTATTGTAAATAGTGCTACAATGAACATTAGGGTGCATGGTTTTTTTTCAAGTTATGGTTTTCTCCAGATATATGCCCAGGAATGGGATTGCTGGGTGGTATGGTAGCTCTATTCTTAGTTTTCTTAAGGAACCTCCACACTGTTCTCCATAGTGGCTGCACCAGTTTACATTCCCACCAACAGTGTAGGAGGGTTCCCTTTTCTCCACACCCTCTCCAGCATTTATTATTTGTAGACTTTTTGATGATGGCCTTTCTGACCAGTGTGAGGTGATACCTTATTGTAGTTTTGATTGGCATTTCTCTGATAATTAGCGATGTTGAGCTAATGACTCTCTTTCCACAAAGGTTTTCCTTGTTGAGCCCCAAGCACTCATAGGAACTGTTAGGTATGTGATGAAACTAGACAGTGCCTATTATGTGTCAGGAATTCCATAAAATGTTTCTCATTTAGTATCTCATTATATTTATCTCAATTTTATAAAGTAGATAAGATGAATTTTAATTTTAAATATGAAGAAACTGAAGCTTAGAGAGATATGTTTCACATCAGTTTGTTTATTCACAGTATACCAAGCCAAACATAGCATGAATATTTCTGAATGAAACAAAAGAGGAAAGAAGGGAGAAAAGGAGGCCCCTAAGGTCACAGAAGTACTAAGTGGAAGAGACAAGATTCAAAGCCATATCCATCTGATTTCAAACCCAACTTCACTCCATTCTGCAATGTTGCCTCCAGTCTGTGTGCACCTGTGTGTGTGTGTACACCCATATATAACTATATGTATATCATGCCCTATACTGTTAACAGATGATTACTATAAATAATGGCTAACTTAAGCTAGTAATCATGAATTGTAACTGGTTATTATCAGTTTTTAGTTTGGGTCACAATATACCTGTATCCATTGAGTTACCAGGGAATCTTTTCAAACACATAGACATATAGAAACCCAATACAGTAAAAAATAAAGTATCAATTTTGGATCAGTAGTTATAAGTTCATCTTTATGTTTTCTGTTTATTTTGTATGTGACACATAGGCTGAATGTGTCAAAGAGGAATATCTATGGTGACTTTTCCTTTTCCCATAAAGATCTATGCAAATCATTTAGTCATTAGCCATACTCTTATTTACTTTTGTCAAAACACATACATTTCGTAAGATAAAGTTACTTAAAATATTGTTGAGACTTTTGGAAAAGCTGATTCCACTCTAAGATTTTTCTCACAAGTAAATTACATGGAATTTTCCACGGAATTTGTGTACATGGTGGTAACAGTTATTTATCCATTATGATTTATACATTAGACTTTCATGCCTCCATTGCAGGGATTCATAACCTGGAGCCCATGGACTTTCATGCCTCCATTGCAGGGATTCATAACCTGGAGTCCATGGACTTTCATGCCTCCATTGCAGGGATTCATAACCTGGAGTCCATGGACTAGGTGATCCCTGCACAAAATTCAAGGCATCCTTGACTATGATACCACCAAATTCTATGCATTTTATTTTAGGCATTTAAAAACATTGATTCTGAGAAGAGGGACATGGATTTCACCAGACTGCTAAAGATGTCCATGATACAAGGAAAAAAAACCCTGATTTAATGAGACTCTATTTTATACTAGACAGTGTGAAATCAATGTTTCATGCACATTTAACTGTATTCAATTATTTAATTCAATTTAATGATGAAATCAACAAAGAGTTAATGAACATAACCCTTATTCAAAGCATTGTTCTAGGTGACCAAAACCATTTTATTCTTGATTACAAGAAGTCTGCTATGTTTTCTCTCAAGAGGTTGAAACTTTATTCACAAAAATAATATTAAAATTTATTAATCCATCTGCTATATTAAATGGCTAAAAATAAGGTTTTAAGAAAGAGCTTAATACCAATGATCTTATACAGATTCCCTCACTTTGTTTAAAGCACAATATTTCTTACTGGAATGAGAGAAACGATTGGCTGGGGGCCAGATTTGTGCGTTTATATTTCCGGTGGAAAATTCATTGACACTAACCATTCTCTAATAGAACTGCACCTGCAGCTTTTTCCTGTAAGTGTTTAGCAGGGTTGCGCAGCTAGGCAATTTTGATTATGTTTGACATTTCAGGCATTAGTCTTGCTTAGAGCATTGCTTAAAATTCATAACCAGTAGTTGTGGTGAGACGCTACAGAATATGATGGATGTATGAATTTGGAAACTCAATTTTTATGAGTGAGTAAATACTCTAACGTGAGCTTCAAGGTGTAATATTTCACTGTAATTATGGTCTTGTTATAAACCATAACTTTCCAATTGATGAATGTAATAAAGGCATATATATGCATATATATATAATTTATTCATTCAATCTGTCAGTCAAGTATCATATATTTACTATAATATTTGAATAAATATACTCGTTCAAGTATTTACTAAATAACTATATTGAATATCAACTCTACTGCTAAGTGCTACGGAAGATAGACAATAACTACTAGGGAAACTCTGAACTTTTCAATGAACTTAATATCCACAGAGCCAGACACAAAATCAAACACAATCCAAGTGCCAAGATGATTAGTCCGGGCCACAGAAGTTTCTTTAGAAGCTCAAAGAATTCAAAGTTCACTGTGAATTGGGAAGGCCGGGGAGAGGTTTGCTTGTTATGTGTTATTTTTCTTTTTCACATCTATGATCAGAAATGCAATAGCAGTCAAGATGAATAAGACGATAGGAAAGGAATAAATGGGTTAAAGGAGAGCATTTTTAAAATGTGGCTCCCAGTATCAACAAGTTTCACTATGACTCCCTTACAGATGCCAAGGCCATGATTCTGAAATTCAGTGGCAAAGGAACTTCAAGTCTATTGTGAATCTTCCATTTATAAAGCACATTTATATAGTAGGAAAACAGTTTTATGAATACCTTAAAAGGAATGTAAAGAACTATGTAAAAATGATTCATTACTAAAGAAATATAAAGTGTTATAACAGTAATGATTATTAAAGACAAGAATATAACCATGCAAGTGCCCGCACTCAGAGGATCATGTACAACCTGAGTCTATGGGAAGGGGAAGAAGCCAGAAGCAGGAAAGACACAGGTAATGGGAGTAAAGTGTTGGTCCGTGGCCTTTGTGGAGACATCTGTACACCATAATTATCAGTGTCCCAGGACTTGTAGCAAACATAGGCTCAGAACAGTGGTGGGATGAGCCACCATATATGCAGAAATCCAGGTGCTAGAAGGTAGGCAAAGCAACCAAGGCAAAGCATCCTTTCAGAAGAGAACCCCAGGTAATGGGTTTGGTTTGAGCAGAGAGCTTAGGGGGCGGGATGCAGACCCTGGTGTAGAAAAATCAGATAAACTAGGTATGATTGTATTTATTTATGTATTCATGCATTCATTCATTATTTAGTGTCTACTGTGTGCCAGATACTGTCCCAAGCACTGGGTGTAGAGCAGTAACCAAGACAATGTCCTTGCCCTTGTGAAGTTTACATTCTAGTCACTTATTATTTGAGTTTTTTAAAAACTCTCTTTAAAACTTCATTTTAAAAATAATGACATTCAGGACTCAGACCTATGGATTCCATTCCAACTGAGTTGAAGTTTTCACTGCATGGATATTCCCATGTTTTGAAAGCTCTCTTGATGAATCTGGTATGCAACTGGGTCTGAGAGCCATTGTCCCCCGATCAGTCAAGATAGGTTATGTTCTGTTGCAGGAACAAAGAACACTCAAATTTCAGTGGCTTAAAATTAACCGTGTGTATTTCTCCTTACGCATGTTACATATGTACTGCAGGCCTCCAGTGCTGCTATGCTCATCGTGGTCATGCTAATGGAGCAGCTGCCACCTCACATGTTACTGATTAGTGATCAGTAATAGTTCCCAGAGGAAAAGAGCCCTGGAGGCTGTCACTCCAGGGGTTAACTTCTCCTCTGGCCTGAAAGTGGCACATATCAGTTCTAGTCACAATGCCTTGGCCAGAACTAGTCACAAGAAACCACCCACCCATAAGGGGGCCAGGAAGGACATACCTATCACGTGACCAGAAAGTAGAGGAAACGAGAAATAGTTGTTGACCAGCTTTAAATATAATCGTTAGGGATAGGCATTAACCATCGTTAACCAGCATGAATGACAACCGTTGTTCACCACCACTAAAGATAACCATTCACTAATGATAACCACTAAGGACAAACGTCACCTTGACCAGCATTAAGGATAACAACTTAGGATAACCATGCAGGATCTATCCTTCAGGCCCGGGAGCTCAGATCTTGGATTTGTGGTCTCCATGTAGCCCATCCTGACCAGTCAACCTCCCCATCTTTGCTATATTTTGAACTACAGATTGTCCTGGCCCACGCTCACCACCCAGGAGACACGAGACAACTCTCTTTTGTATTTCTATAGTGTCATGAGTTCAGTCCCACCACAATGACTTGAAATAATCTATGTACCTTGCTGAGAGCCGGAACTCTGACTTACCTTGGAATCCCCAGCATGTAGCATGGGGTCTGGCATATGGCATGTGCTCAAGAAATGTTTGTGGAATTGATCAGAATTAGTGCTGCACCTTAAATGAGCCCTAAGATCCTGGAGCACCTCCTAGCAGCCAGCTTTCAAACCACTCCATCGTCCCTAAACTTATTCCTTCAACAGGTGAAGCTCCTCTGTCCTGCATGCAGTATGTCTGAATGCCCAGGCTGATGAACTCTGTGCTTCATTCCCTTGATTCCATGTTTGACAGACGTAAACACAGCGATGCCTCTGGCAACATCAAGGTGTGAGTTACTCATTGCACTAAGCCTCTGCAGAAGCACCCATCCTACTGTGAGATACAATCCTGGAAACTTGTTCATCATAAATACCAATGATTCACCACCTTTCCAAGTCAGATAAGATTTCCTTACAAATTATATTACAGCAAAACCCCGGAGATAGATGCACCATGGAGGATCAACAGTCTTTTCAGACACAGTTATTTTCTGGTTTGTGCTCTCTCCCCATCTCTGCATCTCTCTCTCTCTCTGTCTCTCTGTCTCTGTCTCTCTCTCTCTCCCTTCCCCTCCCCTCCCCCTGCCTCTTTCCTCTTTCTCCAACTGTCTCTCTGTCCCTGTTTGTCTCTGTCTCTCTCTTTCTCTGTCTCCCCACTGCCACCCCACTTTCTCCCTCTCACTCCCTCTCCCTCTGTGTGTATGTGTCTCTCTCCACAGCCCCCTGTCCTCAGTGCCTCATTAACTAGGTAACTGTGTGAATACCGCTTTAAGGATATTATATCCTTCATCTCTACCTAGATAATAGAGTAAAAACCAGGAAGATTGCTCCGGACAGAACAAAACTCATTTATCACCAATAAACAGCAGCTGATGGTGATAACAGCGCCATCCCTAAGCACCTGAAATATTCACGCAAGGCGGGACTAGTATCAGAGCACATTGCGCTGAAAACGCTTGATAAACGGAAGTGGGGATATAGGTTGAAAGGGACGTTAAATGAGCAAAGATGGACTCTCTTAAAACTGGAGAAGTAAAAGTAGGTATCTCACCTCCGAGATTCTAGTAGTGGGGCTCTCCTTGGATTCGACAGATATTAAGCAATCTGTAGCCACAGAAAGAAAAATCAGGCTAAGAGAAAAATTTAGACGGTCTAAATGGTCCACTTCCCCTCCAGCCATATTTCCTACATTTGAAATCCCTTTTGTATTTAACAGGGAAGTCCATGCGTAAGAATCCAATAGAATAAATGAATGAACATTGAATTCATGTTCACGTAATATCTACTCTATATTACTAGGAATGCATGTTGATATCTATTCCAATAGGGTGTCCTTTTGAGAATTTTTTTTCCAAAACAATCTACAGTCTCCTCTTCCGTTTTTATTTTTGTGGCCAGAAACTGGCCCCTGCAGCCCCCAGCCATAGCAAGAATGTAATCTGAAGTAGGATGTCTATGTAGGGTACTGATCAGTCATTCAGGCCGCCAATACATAACTCTGGCCATGACAACTCCATCCTCTAAGCAAATGCTCTTTTGTCTTCCCAGCATATTTACTTTCATCCAGTAACATCACAGCCCTTCTTCTCTTGGAAACTGCTTCGTCCTTTCCTTCGAATGTAGCTCTTGCAGGGCCACCATGTTTTTATATCACCCTGTTCCCAAAGCTAGAGTTGAATGGTACAAAAGCGGCCACTGGACCCAAACCAGGACAATGCAAGCTCTTCGTCTTGCCTTTTCTAGTTGGCACTGAGTACAAAGCTCCCAATCAGGTAGTGAAAACTACAGAATATGAGACTTAAGAGCAATTAGTAGCCATTTTTCCTGACTCATGGAGGAAACAAACAAAGCCAACGGGCAGAGATAAAAGTTGAAAAATAATTTTAATAGCGTTTGCAGTGGACTTTGTCAGCGTCCCACCCGTATCCCTCTGAGACCTCCTTTAACCATTTCTGTGCACCTCTTGCCCAGCTTGTGTGCATTTGCTTCTAATAGCCTACATCTGTGAAGCTATTAGGCCAACAGCTTTTGGATTACCGGAGCATCCCTGTGCCTTGGCATTTAATGGTCCACACCTGTGACTCTTTTACGACGCCATCTTTTTGGCTAATGGAGCTGCTTTGCCCTGACATATGAAGCCAGAAGTGCCTGGGTTTACATTTCCCCCAGGGTGGGGTTGGGAGCTTAATCCGTAGCTGCCTGGTGCAGTCGTATGAAGACCAAGCTCCCTTGCCACCAGTTGGCGCGAACTCTGAGTTACGGTTTATGCGTTGGAGCTCCCCTGCAGGATCAGGCTGAAGCTGGGACTTGGCTTGGAATAGCGTACTTGTTTGGCTTCTTCCCCTTTCCCGTCCTACTTCTCACACTCCCTTCCTGGTTTCTCCAAAGAACACGAAAAGCAGAAACTAAGACAGCGTTCAGGTGAGTCACTGGTCCCAATTGCCCCGGGACTGTTCAATATACCTCAGAAGTTCAGTTACTAAGATGCCCAGTACCCTTTCGATCCTGTTTCCTCTTCCTAAACTGGTTCACATAGAGGTTCTGTCATTTGCAGTCAAAAGAGACCTGATTAATTCAACAACTGAGACACGGAGTTCACGGAATATGGTGTGATCCAAACGATTATTTTGTAGAATATGTTATCAACAATATGAACAGTTTATGTGCTTGACGAAACAGATTGTTGGGCGGGTCTGTGTATTTCAGAGATGATTAGTCAACTCCGTGAAAATGGTCGAATCAATTTTTATATTGTGAAAAATCCAGAAACGGCTAAATTAAACCCACCAAATCAATAAGTAGTATTTAGTAAGAGTTGATTGTGCGTATAAGAACAGTTCTCAAACTGGGAGCCTCCAACAATACAAACTGATGTGAAAGTAAGGGTCATGAAGTTACAGGCTGTCTTACAAAGTGAAAATGAGCAAGTTATTTAACCTTTATGATGATTGGCTATTACAGTAAGGGTTTCCAGGTGGCAGGGGATTGGTTAAAAGTGATTATCTCATACCATTTTTAGAAAGGTGTAAGTTTCCTTTATGATTGCCAGAGGCGTTTACAAGGAATAACCTAAATGAAGCTTCACTTATGTTCATGAAATAAGCTAGATTTAGTTTCGCTTACGTGGCTTAAATGGTTTTGTCTGCTCGGGGAATTCTCACGTCCTGTCTCCATTTTATATTTAATTTTAACAATATCTAGATATAGCTACATTTACCAGCCTTTGAGAAGTTGGTCCTGTTGATCCATGTAGTTTTACAGAAACTGGTGTAGCAGAGTCCTGAGCAGGTTATTAATAACATTTCCAATCTTATTATGATTATAGACAACATGTGATTTGCAACGCATTTTAAAGGCCCAGGAGGAGTTCCCTGATGCGAATTATAAGAGACATTTTGACAGCCACCATCTGCAGCAAGGCTTAAGTGAACATAAGCTGCTAAAAAATGAGTTTAATATGATAACCGGTTTACTGGGCAGGTTACCGAAATATCTCTCTTCTAACTACTCATCAGGGATTGAGATCATTTGCTCAAAACTTTCCGAACATTTCCCTCCCAGTTTGAGAGAAGAAGGCACAACCAACAGAAACCCAGACTTAAATGAGCTACAGATTTGGGACTAGTCGGTACCTGATTAAAGCTAGTCGGTACCTGATTAAAGCTATTCAACCATGATCGCGTTGTAAAGTAGAAGCAAAAATGGGGCCCTGGCAGGAAAGCCCATAATTACTATGACAAAGAAACCGCAGTCTCAGTGCTAAATTAAAAATGGAAGTGTTTGACATGTTCTTGAGAAAGGAGGTTCCATAAGAGTGTCTTTTACTCATGTAAATAATCTGTGAAATAGTTGTTAGATATGAAATTGAATATTGGAAAAAGTGGCTTGTGCATCCTCCGCATGTAATCGTTAACCATTAATTAATCCACGAACTTCAAAATAATTTGGTAACATCCTAGACACGATACCAGTTCACAAACTCAAACTGTACGATAGTGAATTTCAGATATGCTGATTCTATTTTCTCCGCAATTTACAACCGAAGAGGAGTGGGGGGTGGGGAGTGTGGTCATCTTTGCAGTGTGTTTTGTTCAGAAATAACTCTCCTAGTCAGGCAGATTGAAGGTATTAAGGCAATGCCTTCTATAGGTTTCATTTGCGAATGAAGTACCTTCACGTAAAAACACGTCTCCATTCTTCATATTGTTTTCACAAATATGTCACAAGGAAGGAGATCACCTTCAGTGGTACTGATGCGTTTCAACCCTTTGGATGGTGCTTTTGTTTATGATCTAGGCTGCTGTTCATTCGTTCATTCATATGTTCATTCTGTCCTCCAATCAACATTTGGTCACCCACAGTTTGCAGGCGCTGGGAATGCCATAATAGCTAAGACAAGGCTCCCTCCCTCCTAAAGTCTCCACAGGCCAGCATGGGCGACGGATGACATGTAACAACCACCGATATGATGTGATGAATACTAAAATAGACATATGTAACAGATCTTTGAACACCTTGGTTGGAAGGAAAGGGAAAGCGGGTGGTAGACGAAGCGGTAGGCCTCTAGGAGAGGGAAACTTAGACACTTGCCGTTTGAATTTGGTCCTAGATGAAGAGCAGGATTTCTCCCAAGTACAAAGGAAGCATGAACTTCTGCAGGTCTGGTGAACCTTAAGAGCCAAGCCATAAACATGTGGAAGCCCAGTAGGCGAAGACTAAGGCGTTCTGAGTAGGTTTATCCAAGACTGACGAATATACAGACCCCCTATATCTGGCTAGTCAGCATGGGGAGAGCAAAACAGAAGCAGCATGTTTGCAAGCTAAACTAAATTTGGTTTTTTTGTGCCCCCATGATGCACCCCAGTAGAATAAGTACGTTGATCGGGAAAGTTCTCCTGCCACAGTGAAGGACCTAGAATGCATTCAGGGAACATAGAGCAAGCTCGGTCCTACTGTTGCTTGGCAGTGTAAGGGGGAGAGTAGTTCGCATACCTTCGTGGCACTTGGGCTATACTCTACATATGTGAGACTTTTGAGCTTAGAAATAGACACCATCAGTTAATGAGTGTAGGGCTCGTAATATAAAGGCATACAAGCAGTCTTGGTCTGGATTAATTAAGTGGCTGGACAGAGAAGACCTCACTGGGTAAAATTTTTCAGTATCTGTAACTGGATTGACGGAAAAGGCAGGCTTGGGCAAAGTTGTAAAAGCAAGACAAAAAACAGTAACCCTCAAAATTTAGAAATTGCTACGTACTCTTCTCTGTGTTTTTATTCTAAATTCTCTATATCTGATAAATAAGTGCTGGGGATGTAATGTACAACGTAATTAATATAATTGGCACTGCTGCAAGTTATATATAAAAGTTAAGACAGTAAATCCAAAGAGTTCTCCTTGCAGGGAAAAGAATATTTTTTATTTGTTTTATTTTGTATCTATACGAGATGATGGATGTTCACTAAATGTATCGTGGTAATCATTTCGTGATGCATGTAAGTCAAATCATTATGCTGTACACTTACAAAACTGGAAGAAAACAATTCACTCTACCTAAAAACGTCTTCAGAATTCAACTAAGAGTAATTAGGGGCTTTCTACAGGCAAAACACTTCCAATTTTAACCTTGGTTTTCAAGACAGCATGCTAGAATCTACTGGAAACCGTAGGATAAAACAGGAACATCCTCCTAAAATGTCAGTCGTACTTGATGAAAAATATCTAAGATATTAATGAATATAGTATGGATTCATAAGTAGAATTCACTTTACATTGTATGCCGAAACAAAAGACTTCAAAGAAGCTTTGAATTTTCCATGGGTACCCTTGCACTCTTTCTGCCATTAGGGGAGCATTAGTGAAGAAATATGAGAGGCCTTTCCTTTATTTAATCCTAACAAATGTGTGATGCTTCCTGTTTTACACTTGAAGAGGTTAAGTCTCGCAGAAGTTATTAATTTGCCCAAAATGTTACAGCTCCCTTAATCAGAAGATTCCCACTGATGTGTAAATCCCAGCTTGAACAGAAATGAATGTTTGACAAGCAGATAAGGACCAACCTTAACTTCTCGGTGTCTAGTATTATATATTAGCACCGACATTTCAAACTCTCATTTTATTCCACTGTTTCTGCCTAAACAATAAAAAACAAAAACATTTAACTGAGTGTTCTATGTGTACTACAGAGTGAAAACTTTCAAAGCTCCTCATACGGAACCATTTCCATGTTTAAAACGTATCTTAAACTTTGAGTTGTTTCTGGAAAAGCAGCACTTAACTGCTACCATCAGGGATGCCAATTCTTCATGCGTTAGTTTTACTTATTCAGGGAGATTAAGCCTTGAGCCCAAGCGTGCACAGTTAGGCACGAGTCTACTTAATTTAAGAAAGGCTTCAAGAGTGATTGACGTAACAAGACAAATCCTGCAAGGAGCTATGGGCCACAGCCGGAGCCTAAGATGTAAGAACTCCTCTAGAGGAACTTACTCTCTCGAGATCTGGGACTTTTTCATCTTTTTAACCCAGACACAGGGCAACGCCATTGATATGAAACATTGTTATTTTTCACCAGCAGCTCTATAGTTGTTGACCCATGGGCTGCCTCAGGAATGTATTCAAGATAGTGTCTTTTGGCCTTCAGCATCCGTAACCACCTACAGTATCTAAAAGGCTGGAAGTCCAAAAAGTACATGTACCAAACTCCCTCAACACTCGTATTCCAGGTGTGATACAGATTCTGCCAACTAGGTATGCTCATAGGACCTATGGAAAGCAGGAGGGAGATAGAAGCCATTCTTTTCTGTGTAGTTTGGGCATAAAAATATGGCTCAGCAGGTATGATGTTAGCTGAATTTCATGGTCACTGTAGTAGTTTCCTGATCTGTGCATTGCAGTCATGGTGGCATAAAAGCTTGAAGTCAGCATAAAGAGGGCCTCCTGATTTTCATCCCTTTAACCCCTCCAGTAGTTCTCTAAGCAACTAATTCCTCGTATTAAATTTCTTTCTGCTTGAAATTCCTTAAGAGGTTTCCTCTAGGGAACACGATGGCAGTCATATCTGTAGTGCCACTGTGAGCTGTTGTTAGCAAAAATGAGACTTAAAAGGCCAAACACAGGGATCTGAAGTTATGGAGATAGATGGGTTGTTCCCTCCTTATTTTCTGTTGTTCTGTTTAACTAATGATGATGCAGAGCTTTTGTAGGATGGTCGTAAAATGGCTCTTTCCAGTGTTGGATATTTCCCATTGTCACAATGTATGAACCTGTTTTCTAGAGGTGACTACTTATAACGTGATTATATTCAGTTATATCTCAAAGCGAATTCTCGACTCCGGCTGTACAGTAGAATCACTCAGCGTTCTTACAAAATGGTATGCAGGGCTCCACTTTCAGAGATTCTGGTATAATTGGCTTTAGTGGAATCCAGACATCAGTATTCTGTAAAAAAAAAAAACACAAAAGAACCTTTCCAGTAATTCTAAAAGGCAATCAGGGCTGATAACAACTGGATTAGACCAAACCATAGCACTACAGTTGAGCAGATTTCACAACAAACATTCACAGTGCACAGACGAAGCCCAATACAGAGGTGTGTAAAATGCTCTAGTGACAGCTTACTCATAAAAGTTCAGATAATGGGTGATAATGCTGAGGCCTGGAGTTGGCTAGGGATGATGAGGGAAGAATGACTTAGGCTGGGATTTGGACAGTGAATGGAGTTTGCACAGGTGAAAGGGAAGGAAGGGGGAATCCAGGCAGTGGAGACTGCCAGGATAAAGGGGCAAAGCAGATATGGGCATGTTACAGTTGATCTGAGATGTGGACAGTTGAAAATCGACCTGGCAAAAGGGCAGTGTGAAGGCTGGAAAGTGGAGAGAGGGAACAGAGGGCCTCAGAAACCAGGCAAAGGAGCCTAAACTGGGAGCACCCTGCAATTGCAAGGTCAGTGAAAGGGATGTCCTTGGTCTTCTCTCATGACAGATGGTGCCATCTTTGGGAAACTAATATTCCTGCACTGAAAAGTATTTCAAGTTGATAATAAAAGCTTAGCTCTGAACATAGCTAGTCTCTTCTCTTGGGATGGAAAGAGATGGGAGAATAACTTGGGGTTTAAGCAGCATCACAATTGTATATCCGCTGTTCTGGACTGAGGTTAATGATTCTCCCAGAATCCTCGGGGAGCAGTAAGAATATGTTGGGGAAGTTCAGTCTTTCCTCATCATAAGACCTGACATTAGCTAAGGTGACACTGGTCGTGAACACTCTCAGTGCCCCACTTAGATCCCCTCTGATCCCTTGTGCCATTTCAGTGCATGCCCACTCTGGTTTCTGCGGACCTTTGTTTCTTTTTTAACATCTTTATTGGAGTATAATTGCTTTACAATAGGGTGTTAGTTTCTGCTTTATAACAAAGTGAATCAGTTATACATATACATATGTTCCCATATCTCTTCCCTCTTGGGTCTCCCTGCCTCCCACCCTCCCTATCCCACCGCTCTAGGTGGTCACAAACCACCGAACTGATCTCCCTGTGCTATACGGCTGCTTCCCACTAGCTATCTATTTTACGTTTGGTAGTGTATATATGTCCATGGCACTCTCACATTTGTCACAGCTTACCCTTCCCCCTCCCCATATCCTCAAGTCCATTCTCTAGTAGGTCTGTGTCTTTATTCCTGTCTTACCCTAGGTTCTACATGACCTTTTTTTTCCCCCTTACATTCCATATATAGGTGTTAGCATACGGTATTTGTTTTTCTCTTCTGACTTACTTCACTCTGTATGACAGACTCTAGGTCCATCTACCTCACTACGAATATCTCAATTTCGTTTCTTTTTATGGCTGAGTAATATTCCACTGTATATATGTGCCACATCTTTATCCATTCATCCGATGATGGACACATGTTGCTTCCATGCCCTGGCTATTGTAAATAGAGCTGCAATGAACATTGTGGTACATGACTCTTTTTGAATTATGGTCTTCTCAGGGTATATGCCCAGTAGTGGGATTGCTGGGTCGTATGGTAGTTCTATTTTTAGTTTTTTAAGGAACCTCCATACTGTTCTCCATAGTGGCTGTATCAATTTACATTCCCACCAACAGTGCAAGAGTGTTCCCTTTTCTCCACACCCTCTCCAGCATTTATTGTTTCTAGATTTTTTGATGATGGCCATTCTGACCGGTGTGAGATGATATCTCATTGTAGTTTTGATTTGCATTTCTCTAATGATTAATGATGTTGAACATTATTTCATGTGTTTGTTGACAATCTGTATATCTTCTTTGGAGAAATGTCTGTTTAGGTCTTCTGCCCATTTTTGGATTGGGTTCTTTGTTTTTTTGTTATTGAGCTGCATGAGCTGCTCTAGGAATAAACCTACCTAAGAAGACAAAAGACCTGTATGCAGAAAATTATAAGACACTGATGAAAGAAATTAAAGATGATACAAATAGATGGAGGGGTATACCATGTTCTTGGATTGGAAGAATCAACATTGTGAAAATGACTCTACTATCCAAAGCAATCTACAGATTCAATGCAATCCCTATCAGACTACACTGGCATATTTCACAGAACTAGAACAAAAAATTTCGCAATTTGTATGGAAACACAAAAGACCCCGAATAGCCAAAGCAATCTTGAGAACGAAAAATGGAGCTGGAGGAATCAGGCTCCCTGACTTCAGACTATACTACAAAGCTACAGTAATCAAGACAGTATGGTACTGGCACAAAAACAAAAATATAGATCAATGGAACAGGATAGAAAGCCCAGAGATAAACCCTCACACATATGTTCACCTTATCTTTGATAAAGGAGGCAAGAATATACAGTGGAGAAAAGACAGACTCTTCAATAAGTGGTGCTGGGAAAACTGGACAGCTACATGTGAAAGTATGAAATTAGAACACTGCCTACCACCATACACAAAAATAAACTCAACATGGATGAAAGACCTAAATGTAAGGCCAGACACTGTCAAACTCTTAGAGGAAAACATAGAACACCCTACGACATAAATCACAGCAAGATCCTTTTTGACCCACCTCCTAGAGAAATGGAAATAAAAACAAAAATAAACAAATGGGACCTAATGAAACTTCAAAGCTTTTGCACAGCAAAGGAAACCATAAACAAGATGAAAAGACAACCCTCAGAATGGGAGAAAATATTTGCAAGTGAAGCAACTGACAACCGACCTTTGTTTATAATACCCGCACCTGCAGATCTCTTTGGAGGAAGCCCCGCAAGTAACCGGAGCTGCCTTCTGCATGGTGGAGACCCAGGAGTGTCTGGGGTTGATGTTCCCCACATGCTCCATTTTCTTGGCAGCCCTGAACCAATGACTGGTAGGTGCCAGATTATGAAAGCCTAGCTCCTTTCCTCCAAGTTGAGGCAAAATCTTGAGCATAACTTAACACCTTAGATCTCCCCTGCAGGATCAGACTGAAGCTAACTTTCAGGGAAATGCCCAAGACTGGAAGCTTTCATGGCATTCTCTCTTCCCTGCCCTGCTTCTCCAGCTCCCTTACCAGTCTCCCCTAGGAGCATTTCCTTAACATATCATGAGTACAGGAATCCTTGCCTCAGGGTCTTTTCTAGAGAACCCAACCTAGGATAGCACGATACCGTTTGCAAAGTACTCTTCAATGTGCCATATTGATTATACTAATTGTGGGCTTTTATTGTCCTGTCCTCCACATCAGATTTTTCATGGATAATTTTAAAAAAACAAAAAAAACAAGTACTAGGATGAAGCTGAGAATCTGACTTGGGAGTTTGTCCAACAAGTCAAAATAGTTACTCTCCATTTTTACCAAATCTGAAGTGATGAATCAGCACATCAAATTCAAGACCTAAATCTGATGTTATTGGATGCAGAAAGGACTATTTTTAAAAGAATCACAGCTTAGCAAAGACTCTCTTCCATTCATATCATTCCCAACATTCGTACAAATTATTTGTCTTTGCTTCAAAACCAAACGTATTGCTAGAAAAGCTCAGTCTTAAATTAGGAGTTTGGGATTAACAGATAGTACTATATGTAAAATAGATAACCAACAAGGGCCTACTGTATAGCACAGGGAACTGCACTCAATATTTTGTAGTAAGCTATACGGGAAAAGAATCTGAAAAACATAGGTATATATGTATGCATAACTGACTCACTTTGCAAGAATCTGAAAAACATAGGTATATATGTATGCATAACTGACTCACTTTGCTGTACACCTGAAACTAACACAACATTGTAAATCAACTATACTTCAGTTAAACAACAACAACAGCAAGCTCAGAATCTTGACCACAGTTCTCTATTGGTAGAACAATTTTTTTGCAAATTTAAGTGATTCATCACCCAGTTTTATATGCCATTCTAAACAAAATCTCTCCTCTATTCTTTAATCTGCCCAGAAATATTGTGTAAATAATTTTTTGTTACACTAGACAAAATTCTGTCCATATTTTCTTTCACGGCCACATGCAGATATACACACGTGTACACACACACACACACACACACACACACTTCACATTCTTCTCTAAACCGAGATAGCTTTGTGAATGATGCTATACTTCACATCGTAGTACCTAGCTTAGTGCCTGGCGTGTAACAGGCATGTAAGAGGAAGCATATTTTTTGAACTTACATCATTAGCAACATTGTTTTTCTCCCTGCATCCCATTTGCCATTATAAACCCAGTGATTAGGGCAAGAAAAATACTACCTTATTTAGGAGGAGGCTGGAATGCATTGGGAATCCATCTCAGAGAGAAAGAATGAGTCCTCTCCTTCTGCCCTGGGGGGAAATAGGGAAGAAAAAGGAGAAGAGGAAGGAAAGCGTGAGAAGATGTGCCTTGGCTTCCTTGCTGTGGGTTGAATCCTGGAGAGGAGACGTCTGTTACATGGTCTGAGAGAGAAGTTGAAAGCTGAGTGGTTTGAGGGAGTGGGGGGCTGTTCCTAATTGGGATCTCCTGAGATGACAGGCATGTAGGGAGGAAGAACATTCTGGAGAGTGATACCCTTGTATATCCCCCAACTTTCCTTACGTGGAATGGACCTGAAAGTTTCCACAGCCTCCAGGGAAGGACCAAAGTGAAGCTTGAGTCTCCTGGGAAACTTTACATGAAGGGTCTCTGTGGAGGGGAGAGTAGCCTAGTGTCTGAGCAACATGGGGAAGGCCACTCGGAGTGGCTGAACAGAAGAGTGAGTCAAACCTTGAAGGGTGCACCAAGCCAGAGAGAATCAAGGTGGGACCCAGGAAGCAAGGAGAGATGGTTGACTGTAAAGAGAAGATAGACCACAAGATGTACAAGCCATGGACTTGAGCCATGCATGCCAAAGGCAGCCAGTTCCAGGACCATAGCAAGCACACCTCGGAGGACACAGTAACGCCCATCCAGAAACCAGACCAGCCCTACAAAGGAAACAGCCCGGGGCCCACACTGCGCGCTCCCAACACTAGAAGGGCCACAAGCTTCCTCATCCAACCACAACTGGGGGAAAAGGGTGAACAGGAAAGCAGCCTTAAAGGGGAGGTGAAATTCGAATTGACTGCATATTCTGTAGCACAGACTGAATCATATAAAAGAGATTATTTAAACCAGAAGAGACAGAAAATCTGTTAACTTTTTTCTCTTGTGTCAGTTATCTATGGCCATGCATAATTTCCCATTACTGCTGTCATAAATTATCACTGGCTTACTGGCTTAAACACTGCAGATTTATTATCTTATAGTTCTGAAGATTGTAAGTCTTGACACAGGTCTCCCTGGGCTAAAATCAAGGTGTTAAGAGGGCTGCGTTCCTTTCTGGAGGTTCTAGGAGAGAATCCATTTCCTTGTCTTTTCTAGATCCTAGAGGTCAGCCATATTTCTTAGTTCATGAGCCCCTTCCTCTGTCTTCAAAACCAGCATCTCTCTGACCATTCTCCCACAGTCATATCTCCCACTGACTGGCTAGGAAAGGTTCTCCACTTTTAAGGACTCACACGATTAAATGGGGCCCACCCAGATAATCCAGAATAACCTCCCCATCTCAAGATCCTTAACGTGATTGTATCTGCCGAAGTCTCCTTTGCCTTGGAAGGTAACATTCACAGGTTCTGGGGATTAGGGTGTCGACATCTTTGGGTTTTTTTTAAATTATTTTTATTGGAGTAGAGTTGATTTACAGTGTTGTGTTAGTTTCTGCTGTACAGCAAAGTGAATCAGTTATACATATACATATATCTGCTCTTTTTCAGATTATTTTCCCATATAGGTCATTACAGAGTATTGAGTAGAGTTCCCTGTGCTATACAGTAGGTCCTTGTTTATTATCTATCTTATATATAGTAGTGAGTATATGTCAACCCCAATCTCCCAATTTATCCCTCCCCTCTCCTTTCCCCCCTGGTAACCATAAGTTTGTTTTCTACATCTGTGACACTATTTCTGTTCTGTTCATTTGTGTCTTTTTTTAGATTCTACATATAAGTGATATCATATGGTATTTGTCTTTCTCTGTCTGGCTTACTTCACTTAGTATGATAATCTCTAGGTCCATCCATGTTGCTGCAAATGGCATTATTTCATTCTTTTTTATGGCTGAGTAACATTCCATTGTATATACGTACCACATCTTCTTTATCCATTCATCTGTCGATGGACATTTAGGTTGCTTCCATGCTTTGCCTATTGTAAACAGTGCTGTAATGAACGTTGGGGCGCATGTATTTTTTCAAATTAGAGTTTTCTAGGGTGTCAACATCTTTGGGTGGCCATTATCCCACCTGGTATAGGCCACGATGCTGTGGAGATGTCAGAGGGAAGGCAGAAACACTCAAGGCCCCTGAAGGGCCCCTCTAGGCTCAGAATGAGCGTATTGGCACTTCCAACTCATTCTGTGTTAGCCTGGGCCAGAGTCAAAGTAGGAGGCACTAGAGAGTGGTATGGCCAAGGGCCTTCATTCAGGGAATGAAGAAGAAATAGAGCCATTTCTGCAGCCTACTCATCTCCCACCCCCAGCTCATAGCCCTCCCTGCTAGTGAGCCAAAGGTAGGTTCTATAAGCCAACTCGCACCACTTCATGCTTGCACATTGCTAAATTGAAGCTGTCTTGTAAGGTACAGAGATACAATAAATGTTAGTCAAGTAGAATTGATTTTAATTCTACTGTGAACGGGATGGTTATTGCATGAGCCTCTCAAAGCTGAAGAAAATGTAAGGTAAATGAGAATAATAGAGCTGAATCATCTTTGTTTATTTGGCCACTTTTGTTAAAGTGATCATGCTTTCTGCTAAACTGTCATCACAATTTTGTGGCTTCCTGTCAGGTTTTCCCCGTTGATAAATGCAGCATTTCCTACACATCCATGAATTCAAAAATGATAGAAGTTTCCTAGGCAAACCCTGAATTTGGAGGGAAAAAGCAAAAATAAAATACTACCAGAGAGGGCTTCCCTGGTGGCGCAGCGGTTGAGAGTCCGCCTGCCGACGCAGGGGACACGGGTTCGTGCCCCGGTCCGGGAGGATCCCACATGCCGCGGAGCGGCTGGGCCCGTGAGCCATGGCCGCTGAGCCTGCGCGTCCGGAGCCTGTGCTCCGCAACGGGAGAGGCCACAACAGTGAGAGGCCCGCGTACCGCAAAAAAAAAAAAAAAAACTACTAACAGAGAGATAGATATAATTATCTGGAAATAGTGAAAATCCAAACACTTTTTAAAACTATATTTTTAATCATATTTTGAACAATTTTTCTATTTCACAGCAGGGCTGCTTTATACGTGCGTGTTTATCATTTGTGAAATAAAACTTTTATGTATTATTTTATAACAAGGAAACTTTTCAAGATGATACTTTTTCCTGAAATATATTAGTTTTGAACAATGAGCCCACATCTTTCTTTTCTAAGAAGATCAAGGCAAGACCAAACTGAGACATCATGTGAATCTAGTTGATTCTTTAATGAGGAAGACCATGCTCACACAGTGCCACTGATTGATCGGTTTTCCAGGGCAATCAATTACTTTAGCTGTCGTTGCAACTGCTCGTCTGACAATGCATTTTTCTCTGGCACTCCCTGCTCCTGCGTTGTCATGTCCTTCAACTGCATTCACGGCTGGGTGTCACCTACACATCCCAGCCTCACTTCTCATCCCGAGCTTCTCATGACTTGGTTACCCTCTAATTCCACTGGTCCCAGGGAAGGTGAAGTTAGATTGGGATGCCTACACCATGAAGAGTCTTGTATGGCAGCGCTGATCCCAGAGACCTGGTGATCCCTCCAAGTCATAGCTTCCCATCCACCTCTCCTATGCCAGGTCATCCCATTGCATCCCCTGGCAACTGGGTAGATAAAATGAAAATCTTATATCACTCTACTGCTCAACACTTTCCAGTGGGTTCTGCTTACAAATAGAATAAAAGCCGAAATGCAAAAGTTGACTCCCTTCATGCCACTCCAAAGTCATCTCCTTTGACTCTCTCTTCATTCACTCCTTTCCAGCCACACTGATCTTTCTGGCTCAGGGCCTTTGCGCTTGCTGTTCCCTCTGTCTGAAACCCTTATTAATTCAATTCACAAATATTTCATATATGGGTCAGGCACTGTTCTAGCTTGTGTGAGCTAAACACATGAAAACCCCTGCCTTACCAGCAACACCATGAGACAAAGACAGCAGTGGAAAAGCCTGGGACTCTTGGGCCAAAGCAACAACAATAACAAAGCATTCCCATGGCTCTTTGCTGAAGGTAATAGTAGTCAGAACTGAGGCTCTTGGACCAAACAGCCAGCACTAAAGTTCTTAGAATTATCATGAAAGTGGACTATATGGATGGAAGAAAGACATTTCTTGCAAATAGGGGTATCAGGGCAAGGAGTCAGTACAAATGAAAAAGTCATGAGAAATACCCTTGTTTTGTATCCCAACCCGGTAAAGCAGGACATACCGGTTTCATAAATATTTAAAGCCCAGTTTTGAAATGAAGATTTATTTCCCTTGAAGTAGGTTGTTTGTACCCATATAAAGGACAGTCTTAGAAACGCTTCACTGTATCAGAAGCGTCAGTGAATTTATTTACAATCAAGCCTGAAAATCCCATTGACATTGAAAAACTGCCTGTTAATCTGCTTTGTCTCCGTAAGAGAGTAAAACTTTTCTCCTTGCAGAAGTCTGAAGGTTATACATGAAAGAATAATAGACGGAAGGTAGATGAGTGGTTGCCAGGGGTGAGGCTGGGAGTCGAGGTGGGAGGTCTCTAAAGGAGTAGCACAAGGGAGCTCCTTTGTGATGATGGAACAGTTCTGTATCCTGATCGTGATGGTGATTACACGAATCTATACATGTGATAACGTTGCATAGAACTATACATGCACATACACACACGTACACGCAAATGAGTGCATGCAAAAACTGGTAAAATGGGAATAATGTCTGTAGGTTGTACCAATATCAGTCTCCTGGTTTTGATAATATACTGTAGGTTAGGTAAGGCATTACCATCATAAGAGGCTGAAGGGTAAACAGAACTTCTCCGTACTACCTTTCAACTTCCTGGAAGTCTTTAATTATTTTAAAATAAAAAGGTTTTTAAAAAGATAAAAGTATGACTTTGATAGGGTGGAGTCAAAGGTTCCTCACTCAGGATTTGATGAGAAACAGCTAAGAAGAGGCCACATGAACTATGTTCTGCTTGCCTCATGGATGTGTCACACAGACATGGCCAAACCCCACTTGGCAATTCGGAGTTCAGAGGTCTGAAAATGAAGAACAATATTCCCCCTCCCAAAATAGTGTTTTTATTTAAAATTGTGGGACCCAAATCATACTTTTTTTATGTCTGTCTTAAGTTGGGTTCCCTCGAAGCAGAACCTGACACAAGGATGTGAATGCACATCATTTATGTGAGACATCATCCCACGAAGCACCACTGGGGAATTACAGGAATGAAGAAGGAAGCCAGGTAAGGGTACATTATAGAGCAGGTTAACCACTGTGGGGTACTGAGGCTCAGTCCCCCTGGGGTACTCTGCGAGACAGTTTACTTGCATCGGAGTTATCCAAAATGAGGGGAGAGGGATGAGGGAGCCGGGGTATTTCCCGTGCCATTGGTTGAGAGTTGCATCAATTCCCCAGAACTCCTGCATGCTCTCCTGGTTGACAGAGGTGGTCCTCAGGAAAAGGATCATATAGACTTGCAGTTGGAAACTTTTGACTCCGTGGGAATGGTGAGAGCCAAGGGGTATGGGCAGTCCACCAATAGTGGCTTTACAGCGAGTCTTCAAAAATACTATTGATAAAAGGATGATAAAACAAAGTGAGTAAAAACATAACATCTCAAATTATGGTATCATCTATGGATAAAGTTTAAGTGACTTGTCTGAGATCAAATCATATACCTTCTAAAGCATAAGACCTATCTTTTCTTGTTGGCTGCTTCTGAAATTATCTCATTGTCTTTCACGTCCTGGGATTTCCCAATGATAGGTCTAGGTGTACTTTTAGTTTTATTTATTCCCCCTGGGATACTTGTGCTTCTGAAGTCTTAGGATTAATTCCTTAATCAGTTATGGAATAATCTCAGCTACTATTGCCCAAAGAATCGACTCTCACATTTCTTCCTTTGAGAACTCCAATTAGATGTTTGTTGGTTCTTCTCATTCTATCCTCCATGTCACTTAATTCTCTTCCTGTTTCTATATCTTTAATTCAGTATTTCATTCTGGAGCTCTTTTTTATTTCACTGGCTATCTGTTCAGCACTTCTAATCTGCATTAAAATTAGCAGTTGTGTTTTTTATTTTTTTGGCTATTTTGTTCCTTTCAGAAGTCCATTTGGTTATATTTCAAATCTGCCTATTATTTTTTCATAGTTGTCTTTTATTTCCTTCTTTATACCTTTAATTATTTCAGACATACTTATTTTATCATCTTAATCAAATGGTTCTATTACCTAAAGTTCTTGGGAGTATAATCCTGCCGTGATTACACCTTATAAGTGAAGTGTGGTTCTCACTTATGATAAGATTGTTATCTTGTGAGTTTCCTCATTTGGGGTTGTGAGCTCAAGTTCAGTGAAATCGTAGGTGTGAAAATATACGACCAGGACTGAGGGTACATCCATTCAGAGAGGATTTCCATATGCTTCTTCCAGGTACACTAACAGTTTCACTTCTTTATGATCATTTTTATGTTAATTCTTTGACTTTGTGGTTCCTGGACCATTCACTTGAGGAGCAGGTCCCTTATGACACATTTTTATGGGAGACTTTTCCCCATGCAGAGCCTAAACCAAGACAGACAAGCTTCCTTTGATGTCTACCTGTTCCATTTGAAAGATATCTTTTCTTATCCACCCTTTAACTGTCATTAAGGATTCAGTCTAGGTACTTCTTGCCAGGAATAATATAAATAAGTGCTAATATAAACCATCAGAGGTTTTTTTGAAGTATTAAGTTCAGGGAAGGCTATTATAGCTCCGTTTCACCACTAGGTTTCAGGGGAGTAGGAAGTTAGTACAACCATCCAGTTCAATCACTTCAAAAGACACCTCAGAGACTCACAGTTTCTGCACGACCTTGGAGGGTGGTTCATAGTATTACACGAAGAAGCCACTGCAAAATTTCACATCTGCAGCTCACATATCTGTGCATGACCACCAGGGGAAGAACGATGACTTCAGCTTCTCTTCCATCCTCAACTCTCTCCTGATTCTGT
Source organism: Neophocaena asiaeorientalis asiaeorientalis (assembly GCF_003031525.2). Classification (NCBI taxonomy): domain Eukaryota; kingdom Metazoa; phylum Chordata; class Mammalia; order Artiodactyla; family Phocoenidae; genus Neophocaena; species Neophocaena asiaeorientalis. The sequence continues at coordinate 530,102 of NW_020174264.1, read as the reverse complement.
ATCACGGGCCAAATCTACGCCAAAATACTCTTTACAGGGGATTCTCAGGAATGTTGTTCTTAGGCATCTAGCTACTGCGAAATTGGACAGAGCATAGGAAATTTAGAAAGGTAATTCATGCCAACAGACAATCCAGTAAATGAAGGATATAACTGTTGAAATTCTGAGATTTATTCAGAAGACCTGTTTCCAAATTTCCTCCTCATTTAGAACCAAAGGTTCATTACCTGTTTCTATACATGAAAACTCAATCCTTGATGATACTAAGACTGGTGATCTCTATTCCATTCATGCTAGAGAAGTGGTAACTTCGGATCATAATTTCATTTTTTTTATAGCCACCTCTTTGTGTTTTCCCTCTGCAGAATTCCCTCACGTGCGTGTGTGTGTGTGTGTGTGTGTGTGTGCGCGGGCACTACACACTTAAAATTTCTTGTGTTTTGTCCAGCGTTTCTGGCCGTTTTGTAGCAGAAGCATTTTCCCATTAGCAGGATCACCATATTGATAGAACCATGATTTTGTGTAGTTTTTATTACGAGTTCATCATTTTGGGGAGGCCAGGGAGTTAGAGAGGAGTCCTATAATGCTCTGGATTTTGGAACAGACTTCCCCCCACTGGAACTTGTGGTTTTCATTCATCTCATTAAAATTTTTAATTTTAACTTCTCATCCTGGGGTTTACTGGATCATGCAGGTAATATCAGTCAGAACCCATTCTTCATTTTTTATTGAGATGTAATTGACATATAACATTGTGTAAATTTAAGGTGTACAACATGTTAATTTGATGCATTTATCAATTACCACCATAGCATTAGCTGAGACTGAGGTCTATCACATCACGTAATTATCATTTCTTATTTGTGGTGGGAAAAATTAAGATCTAGTTTCCTAGCAACTTTGAAGTTTATAATACATATTGTCCATAATCATTATGCTGTGCATTAGATTTCCAGGACTTATTTATCTACTAGTTGCAAGTTGGTGCCCTTAAACAACATCTCCCCAATTCCCGCAACCCCAGCCCCTGGTAAATTCTCCTCTCTGTATTTATGAGTTTGGGATTTTTAGATTCCACATGTACGTGATATCATACAGCATTTGTCTTTCTCTGTCTGACTTAGCTCACTTAGCATAATGCACTCAAGGTCCATCCATATTGTTACAAATGGCAGGGTTTCCTTCTTTCTCACGGCTGAATAATATTCCATTGTATATATACATCACATCTTCTTTATACATTCATCTGTTGACACACACTTTGTTTGCATATCTTGGGTTTTGTGAATAATGCTGCAGTGAACCTGGCAGCATAGAAATCTCTTCAAGGTACTGTTTTCATTTCATTTAGATAAGTACTCAGAAGTGTAATTGCTGGATCATATGGTAGTTCTAGTTTTCATTTTTTGAGGAAACTCCTTAATGGTTTCCATAGTGGTCGAACCAATTTGCATTCCCACCAGCAGTATACAAGAGTTCCCTTTTCTCCATATCCTTGTCAACCCTTGTTATCTCTTTTTTTTTTTAACAGTATTTTATTTTTTTGTTTTTATTTTTTTAAACACCTTTATTGGGGTATAATTGCTCTACAATGGTGTGTTAGTTTCTGCCTTTCAACAAAGTGAATTGTTATCTCTTTTTGATCATAGTTATCCTGACGGGTGTGAGGTGGTGTCTTACTTTGCATTTTGATTTTGCATTTCCCTGATAATTAGTCGTGTTGTGCATCTTTTCATGTACCTGTTGGCCAGTTGGATGTCTTCTTTGGAAAAATAACAGAATTCAGTTCCTCTGCACGTTTTAAAATCAGATGGCTTGGTTTTTTTGTTATAGAATTGTATGAGTTCTTTATATGTTTTGGATATTAACGCTTTATCCAATAAATGGTTTGCAAATATTTTCTCCCTTTCTGTAGATCGCCTTTTCATTTTGTTGATTGTTTCTTCTGCTGTGCCAAAGCTTTTTAGTTTGATGCAGTCCCACTTGTTTACTTTTTGCTTGTACTCTTGATGTCACATCCAAATAAATCATTGCCACGGCCAATGTCAAGGAGCTTTTTCCCTATGTTGTCTTCTAGGAGTTTTATGGTATCAATCTTATGTTTAAGTCTTTAATCCATTTCAAGTTCATTTTTGTGAGTGGTTTAAGATAGCGGTCTAATTTCATTCTTTTTCATGTGAATATACAGTTTTCCCAATACTATTTATTGGAGAGACTTCTCCTTTCCCCGTTGTGTATTCTTGGCTTCCTTTTCAGATATTAGTTAATTGTATGTGCTTGGGTTTATCTCTGGGCTCTCAATTCTGTTCCATTGGCCCATGTGTCACTTTTTATGCCAGTACCATACTGTCTTGATTACTATAGCTTTATAATAAAGTTTGAACTCAGGAAGTGTGATACCTCCAACTTTGTTGCTCTTTCTCAGAATTGCTTTGGCTGTTTGGGGTCTTTTGTCGTCCCATATACATTTAAGGTTTGTTTTTTCTATTTCTGTGAAAAATGCCATTGGGATTTTTATAGAGATTACACTGATTCTATAGATGGCTTCGGGTAGTATCTTCATGGTGTTTTTATTCTTTTTTTAAAGAAATTAATTAATTTATTTATTTTTGGCTGCATTGGGTCTTCGTTGCTGCACACGGGCTTTCTCTAGATGCAGCAAGCGGGGGCTACTCTTTGTTGCGGTGCACAGGCTTCTCATTGCGGTAACTTCTCTTGTTGCAGAGCACGGGCTCTAGGTATGTGGGCTTCAGTAGTTGTGGCATGCGGGCTCAGTAGTTGTGACTTGCAGGCTCTAGAGCACAGGCTCAGTAGTTGTGATGCACTGGCTTAGTTGCTCTGTAGCATGTGGGATCTTCCTGGACCAGGGCTCAAGCCCACGTCCCCTGCATTGGCAGGCAGATTCTTAATCACTGTGCCACCAGGAAAGTCCTGACGTTTTGATTCTTGTAGACAGCTCTTTTATTTTTACAACATCCCCAGACGGAGAGCAATATTATTTGTATCTTCCTCAAGGGAAGAAAGAGTTACGCACTTTGCATTATTCAGACAGCTTTTGGAGGCTCTGTAGCTTTGTTTATGGGCCTCCATTCTAGCTTCCTTAAATGTGCAGGTTCAAGCATGCATCTTCTGTCCCTGCGTGGGTATCCAAACACAATCTTTAGACCTCTGGACCTGATACTCCTGTGACCGTCCATTGCATCAGCTTCTGCCTAGTGCTCTGGTGTTCAGTTTCCTTTTCATTTCTAGTATCAAGGGATTTTCTTTATTTTCTTTCAAGTTCAGCTGTGTAGAAAAAGACTGTTACATTTTGTCCAGCATCTATGCCTATTTGCTTTTCCTTATCAGCTCAGACTGCCATATTGCTGGAAGCTTTGAGGCATTGTCCGTTTTATCTAATATCATCTATAAAGGGCAGGGGGCTACAGCCTTTCAAGTGTCCTCTATACTATATACTTGTAAGCATAAAAATAAAATATGATGAAAAAGATATGGAGCATAAATGGAATTCGTGACCCTGAAAATATCAAAAAGGGTTTTGAAAAAGATGTTGGCTCAATTTCACATATTTTAGTTTAATAAAGAAAATACATCTTGAAAATGTTGATAATTTGGTAAGTCTGAGGAATCACGGAAATATAGTGTATCTTGAAGTCAACCGTGTATTTGACAAAGTGTTTCGTGACATTCATGTAGATGGCTTAAGGCATATTCATTATGGGCTAATAGGCTTAGATAGGGGCCTAGCTTATTAAGGAGCACAACTGCAGGCATTTGATAGAACAAACTGATCTCAACCTGAAAGGACTTGAGGGGGCAGAGTCTTAGCATTTATGTTGATGATACGGATGAAGACAGAGAAGACCAAGTAATAATGTTAGCAGAAAACAAACAGCAAGGAGAGAGCACAATTTCTAAACCATCTTGATGTGCTGAAATGGTGAGCCAAATTCACAAGGTAATTTTTTGAGAGTGAAGGAGAATTTAGGGTGTCTTTTATGTAATTGGCTTCAGTGTTCCTTGTGCCAATATTCTGCAAAATCTCCCGTAAAATCTAAGTTCTTTTAAATTATTTACTGAGGTATAATTTACATACAATGTAAGCACATACCAAATTGGATGTTTTGATAAATATATCAAATTGAGACATTCCCATCACAGTGATGCCCATCCCATTTAATCCTCTCTCCCAACCAGAGACAACCACTGTTCTGATTTCTATCACAGAAGCTTAATTTCGCCTGACTTAGAACTTCATATAAATGGTTTAATGTCATTCTTAAACTTTTTGCCTGGCTTCTGTTTCTCAAGATAATGCTTTTAAGATTCATCCATGTTTGTGTGTGTATCAGTTGTACAGGGTTTTGCTGGTTTTGTTTTGTATTGTTTTATTTTGTTTCATTGGTGAAAAGTAGCCCATTGTACGACTGTTACCGAGTTCAAGCTCGTCCTGCTCGCCACACAACAGGCTAATAAATTAAGAGCCGAGATGTTGAGGTAAGGAACAGTGACTTTATTTGGAAAGCTAGCAGACCGAGAAGATGGTGGATTAGTGCCCCAAGGAACCATCTTACCTGAGTTAGAATTCAGCCTTATTTTATACTAAAAGGGGAGGCAGTGTGGCTGGTTGTTACAGACTTCTTGGTGACAGAATCCTTTGTTCTTTTTTTTCTTTTTAATATTTATTTATTTATTTGTCTGTTTGTTTGTTTGACTGCACCAGGTCTTAGTTGAGGTGTGCAGGATCTTCACTGCGTCGTGCTGGATCTCCGTTGTGGTGTGCGAGATCTTTAGTTGCGGCATGCAGGCTCTTAGTTGTGGCATGCACGTGGGATCTAGTTCCCTGACCAGGGATGCAACCCGGGTCCCCCGCTTTGGGAGCGTGGAGTCTTAACCACTGGACCACCAGGGGAGTCCCCAGAATCCTTTGCTCTTACAGCTATCCGCATAGGTCTGTTCACAATGTCCCTGTAAACTTCCAACAAGATGATTGTTATTCTCTGTTCTGCAACTTTTTATCTCCACACGAATGGAAAAGTGTTATACCTTTAAAGGGCAAGCCTGGAAAACAGAGAATTGAGAAAGGGCTATTATGTATATTTCAGGCGCTAGGCAACATTCTTTTACAAAGGTTCAGAGCCAGCATAACTAAGCACCAGCAACAGCACAAAGGTGAGAGTTAAAGGGATAGATCCAATGTGGAGTCAGGTTTGTTCTTCTCTGTTACATGACTCTACCACAATTTGTTTATTCCACTCCCTTACTAAAAGTGCAAAAAGGAAACTCCAGGCTGGGAGGTGAGGGCATTTCGGCATATCCAGATGATGTAAAAGGTTTGGAATTAATGAAGCTAGAGGGAAATTATCTTTGGAGAGTATTGTTGGAGTCCTGTGGTGTTTTTCCTCGCCTCTCGAACACTGGGGGAAAGGAGAAGGATGTTTCCCAGTTCGCCTCAAGCATAGTGAGACAGACTTTAAGAGAACTACTCAGAAGACTTGATATGTATTGCATAGCTGCAGGGGTCAGTATTCACTCTACAATCTATGTAAATCTATGTAAATCTTCAAGCTCCCAGAGCTGTATCATTTGACAATCAAGGACACAGTGGAATAGGGTCTGACTGATACTTGACTCACAACAAGGAGAGGCTGATGGAAGCATCAGAGTAGAGGACAGTGTTGAGAGCTGTGCACCTCCAGCCACTGTAGGACCAAGGCGTTTTCTCCATCCTTTGGGCAAGATGTAGGCTCTGAAAGTGGGAAATAGATTGGTTTTATTTTAAAAGGAAAATTGCCTAAGAAGTCTTCTTGATATGAACCAAAGTGATCTGAAAAGAAAGAGGTTGGAAATGCGTTATTGGATGAAGAATTTGGGGAGAACGTTCCTAGGCAGCCAGCCAGAGGAGGTCCTACACTCCACAGCAGCAGACGTGCCCATGGGAAGTCTCCGAAAAACTCTGAAGTGCACCAAAAGTCAGCTTTAATCGCTTGCCAGACCTGGTGTGTATAAACAGGAGATCACAACAGTACCAGTCATTTGGGACTCTTCCTGTCCCCTAGTTCTATTCTTTATGCTGGAGGGTTCCAGAACTAAGGCCAGCCAACTGAGCAGGGAGGAAGAGATGCGCCTAATCAGGAAAGAATCCGGAATCCTCCCGAAGCATATCCCTACCCGTTCCAACCTAGTCCAACCCCTCCCCAGGCTTTTAGATCTGAACTAGGCCAGAGAAAAAGTTCGGGAAGGAAATATCAGTTACTAAAATAAGACTCTTCTTATGGCTGGAGGGCGTTCATTACATGAGAGTGACTGGAAAAATTATGGGACCTGCTCTGAGATTTCATTTCAGAGGGAAACTTAGTCCACTGAGCAACTGGAGAAAAGAATAAAGTTGTTTCGTGTGCATTTACAATTGATAGCTATGAAACATTCCATGAAATAGTTACAATCCGTTGTTAAAACATTTGATACTAGGAATACTGCCTATATTTTTCTAAGGCTTAATGTTTTGAATAAATCATCCAAACTTAGGGTTACAGCTAATTAAAGATGAGGTCCAGGGGACATCATTGGAATGCCAACTCAGTTGTGTAAGGATAGACTTACAGTCTCTGCAGATACAAACGACAGATATTTGCTCGTTTAAAGAAGGGTGAGATTTTTGCCCAGCAAGTTTTTCTTGAAATCTTGATTACCCACTATATTTTATTCTAGACTAAAATGTTCAGATTAAAAAAGGGAAGTATAATCTTTATAGTTTCAAAAAAGGCAAGGCATGAAGAAGTGTAATTCAAAACTGCAAACTTTAGAGTACAGACTTTTCAAAGTGATGTTCTTCATCCATTTTTTTAAAATCTATTTTTTTTTGGCTGTGTTGGGTCTTCATTGCTGTGCGCAGACTTTCTCTAGTGGTGGCGAGCGGGGGCTACTCTTTGTTGTGGTGTGCGGGCTTCTCATTGCGGTGGCTTCTCCTGTTGCGGAGCACGGGCTCTAGGTGCACGGGCTTCAGTAGTTGTGGCATGCGGGCTCAGTAGTTGTGGCTCAAAGGCTCTAGAGCGCAGCCTCAGTAGTTGTGGTGCACGGGCTTAGTTGCTCTGTGGCATGTGGGATCTTCCCAGACCAGGGCTCGAACCTGTGTTCCCTGCATTGGCAGGCGGATTCTTAACCACTGTGCCACCAGGGAAGTCCCTTCTTCATCCATTTTTAACTAGTGGCTCTACAACCAATTGGGTTGTACTACAAACATGATTTAAATGTCATGATAACCAAAGTGGCTAGGTTGATCATTGTTCAACCTCATCACTTGGTCATAGACAGAATAAGAATGGCATCTATGAAGCAACCTAAGTGTCCATCGACAGATGAATGGATAAAGGCGACAATGTGGTGTGTGTGTGTGTGTGTGTGTGTGTGTGTATGTGCAAAATGGAATACTACTCAGCCGTAAAAAAAGAATGAAATAATGCCATTTGAAGCAACATGGGTGGATCCAGAGACTATCATACTAAGTGAAGTAAGCCAGACAGAGAAAGACAAATATCATATGGCATCAGTTATATATGGAATCTAAAAAAACTGATACAAATGAACTTACTTACAAAACAGAAACAGAGTCGCAGACATAGAAAACGAACTTATGGTTACTAAAGGGGAAAGAGGGGAGTAGGGATAAATTAGGAGTTTGGGACTAACAGATACACACTACTATATATAAAACAGATAACCAACAAGGACCTACTGTGTGGCACATGGAACTATATTCAATATCTTGTAACAACCTTTAATGGAAAAGAATCTAGAAAAAAAAAAAAAATATATATATATATACGAATCACTTTGCTACACACCTGAAACTAACACAACATTGTAAATCAACTGTACTTCAACTAAACAAAAAGAATTGCATCTACGAAAATCTCAAATCTCTGCTTGTGAAATGTGACAAATTAATGGTAAGTGGTTGAGTGGTTAACTAGAGAGATTTCACTGCTGAATGACCTACCATATCTATTTAGAAAAGATGGAGAATTCTGCTTGCCACGTGCTTTTTCATCAAAGCATACTCCTTCAAATAAAAGAGATATATTGTAAATGCAAAGCACTGTGGGAATAATTAGACTTCCCTAGAAATTCCAGGGCTTCAACAATGCATTCCTTCAAGCTCTGCTCAAAACGTTCTGTAGAAGAAAAAACAAATATAGATGCAGTAAATAATTGGCTTTGAAAAACAAGTTATTGAGAAGAAGCCTGAAGTTAATTAAAAATTTGGATGCCACATTTCATGACTTATGCATTCTGTTACAGTAATCATCGCCTTTATTCATGATACATGGCATTTAATAAGCAGTTACTATGTGCCCAGGATTATATCCTTGGAAATTCAAAAGAAGAGTAGAGTATTTTCTTCAGGAAGTAATGCTGGTGTACATGAAATAAATAACACTATTGACTTCAGGAAAATCTGCAAGTAGGCAGTAGAGCCCAGAACCCCCTCCCTCTGTTTCAAATCTCTCAAGCTAGCTCCCCCTGCTGGAGGAACTCAGTTTCTTTAGGACTACCCTTCTTGGTAAACCATGACTTCACTACCAACAATTATACCCCTAATCTAGGGACATCCTATGAAATTTCCATCAATCAGGCACCCAAGGTACCCTCCAAGTCAAAGAATTCTCAACCCTTTGACAAATCCAGCTTCTAGTACCAACGGTGTAACCCCCAATGTTATGGTTCACCCACTTCAAGCATTTCTTGATTTTCCTTTGGAAACTAGACTTTTCAAGTGATGTCTTGGGTGGATGATGATGATTTCATCGCTCCTTATTCATCTTTCACCTAGTAAGTGCTAAGTACTTTTCATGCTCATTTCTCAAGCTCCAAATGCATTTCTCTAACATTCACATCATGACCATCTAAATTGGGATAATTTTGAGAATGAAATGGAGTGTTATGTATAATTGTACTGGAACATTATGCATAAACTGTGGCTGTTCAAGCCAAACCAGGATACATGGTCACGCTATCTATAAGACATGTATGTAAAATAAAACGACTGAAAAATCTAGGAGCAGTGAAAATTTAAGTCACCCATCTTGCAGCCTCACTAAGCCAGCAGTAGAATTTCTCGGCATGAGCTGAAGTTGAGTGATATGTAGAGGGGATCTTTTTTTAAAAAACAAAGATACCTAATGTTCAGATATTTTTAGACTACTTGGAAACAAAATTAGGTCAAATGGACAGATTTGGGGGTTAAAAAAGTATCTAATATGCCTTTCGATCCAGGAATTCCACTTCTAAGAAATTTGTCCAATGAAATAGTTATGGATATGTGCAAATATTTGGCTACAAAAAGTTCATCTAGCTGTGCTTAAAGAAAGAGGGGGAAGCCTAATTTTCAAAAATAGTGAATCGGATTATATACATTGTCATATCCATATAAAAATTATATACAGTCATTAAATATAGCACTATAGTTTAAATATTTAAAAGCATGGGAAGAAGTTCTCACTATATAAACATTTTTGAAGCAAGTTATGTACTATATTAGTTTGGATCCTGTTTTATTTATTCTTAATTTCTGAATGATTTATTGAAGTATATCTTATTTTTAGTAAAAATAAATTTGTCTCCAAGGAGAAAAAACAGGAGTGATTACTAATAAAATGTCAACAAGAGGATGAGATAATGGCCGATTTAAAATTTTCTTTCTTTGGTTTGTCCATATTTTGTAAGTGAGAGTATTTTATAAATAACATAATAAAATTTATAATAATTTTAACATTCTGTAGGCTGAATTACAAATGTCAGCAAACCCAAGGATGACATTCTGCCTTCTGGTCAGAGGGCAGACTCGTGCATATGTAGGACAGATCAGGCGGACTCTCAACCACTGCGCCACCAGGGAAGCCCTCCACCTCCATCTTTATAACAACTGTCATTCATGAAGTTGACTCCATTCTCAAAAACAACACCTCAAAGGCTGATTCAGTTGAATAAACTATCTGGACGCTCATTTTGATACTCAAGCTATCTTCTGGGGTCAAGGAGCTGACATGTGTCATCCTAAATGGCCAAACCATAAAACAGTTTATAACATATTGACCACTGAAGATTTTAAAGCCTTCTAATGTTTCAGGAAAGCAGTCCCCATGGTTCACCTTGAGGACATTCCTGTAATAAATAGAACTCAGACAGATAAAAGGATACGGGCGATTAATGGCATCCTTTCAGAAGGGGATGTTAAATGATATCAGATACACAATTTTTCCTATGGTTTAATTACACTTGTAAATTGGTTTTAATAAATAAAGGGGTAGATCCTTGGCCGTGAGTAATTAGACCATATTGTGAGGTCTAATGAAAAACTGAATTATCATATAATTACATTTTGAAATAGGTTGTAGAATTGTTTTAACAATATAGAACGCAAACTAAAATAGCCTGTTGTCATGAGCTAGAAGATACCTTTTGGAGGAAGGCTCATGACTAAGGAAGTTGATGACAGTGTTTTGTTCATGAATGACCATCATCACGTGTAGGCAAGGATGAGTTCATTTCACACTGAATTTAGTAATTCTTTCCCTTCTACACACCTAACTCTCTATGCTGTTGATGGCTTTTCATAAGAGAGGGAAATGTAGGTAGGTCAATATAGGATACTGGACTTCCGAGGTGGCACAGTGGTTAAGAATCCACCTGCCAGTGCAGGGTACAAGGGTTTGAGCCCTGGTCTGGGAAGATCCCACATGCCCCGGAGCAACTAAGCCTGTGCACCACAACTACTGAGCCCGTGTGCCACAACTACTGAAGCCCACACGCCTAGAGCCCGTGCTCCGCAACAAGAGAAGACACCGCAGTGAGAAGCCCGCGCGCCGCAACGAAGAGTAGCCCCCTCTCGCCGCAACTAGAGAAAGCCTGCATGCAGCAACAAAGACCCAACGCAGCCAAAAATTAATTAATTAATTTTTAAAAATATATAGGATACTTGTGGTGAACTTGACATTTATGTAAGTGGGGGTTCACATCAGAGCCTTCTCTTTTTTTAAAAAAAAAAAAGACCTGGCTACGTTTAAAGTAAGATTTAACCTACAAGCCTACAGTTGACTCACCATTTGTCAAACACATTTCTAGCGTATAAAGCAAGCACCACAAGTTAATACTCGCCCGATTTGCTACCAACCCAGCAAAATTTTGACTTTAATTCTTCTCCCTTCCTCCAGTGCCAGGCGGAGAGAAACACCCTATGGTGGAGACAAATCTGTTGGCTTCACTGCGGGGAAGCATCTCCTGTAGGGGACCAGCTAGCCTTGTTTGGCCAAGACTTCCCAGTTTTAGAACTAAGTGTTCAGCTTCCTAAGAAGTCCTCAGTCCCAGGCAGACTGGGATATTGGTCACCCTACTGGACATCCCTCAGTATCACCTGACTTTATGTCTTCTACGTCTCGTCATTTGGGCCAGTGACAAGTTCTCTGGGCCTCAGCTTGCAAGAAGGTACAAAATAGCACCAATCTCATAAGGTTAAGTGGGACTGGATGAGTTTTTATGTGTAAAGCCATTGTAACACACATGGCCATATAAGTGAGCGCTAAGTGAACAGCATCATTGTTATTAATCAGGAAAGTCATAGAAGAGCTAACATTACAACTGAGCCTTAAGGTATGAGTGAAGAGTTAATCAAGAAAAGGTGGTGTAATGGGGCTTCCTTGGTGGCGCAGTGGTTAAGAATCCACCTGCCAGTGCAGGGGACATGGGCTCGAGCCCTGGTCCAGGAAGATCCCACATGCCGCGGAGCAGCTAAGCCCGTGCGCCACAACTACTGAGCCTGCACTCTAGATCCCTCAAGCCACAACTACTGAAGCCCACGTGCCACAACTACTGAAGCCCGCGCGCCTAGAGCCCGTGCTCTGCAACAAGAGAAGCCACCACAAGGAGGAGCCCGCGCACCACAACGAAGAGTAGCCCCCGCTCGCCACAGCTAGAGAAAGCCCACGCGCAGCAACAAAGACCCAATGCAGCCAAAAATAAATTAATTTAAAAAAAGAAAAAGTGGTGTAAGGAGGAAAAGATGGAGACGGTTAGATGAATAAGGAAATACAGTAAATAGGATAAATAAAAATAAAGCCAGATGTTTACTTAAAAGCAAAATACATAAATAATGGAGTAATGCCAACACCAAAGAAATATTTTGCTTTGTCTGATAATTATTTTTAAAGCTAGATTTGCCCTCAAATGCAAGTCCTGTTACCCACACTTTTCTAGGATTTATTTATTACAAACTGCAACCTGACCTTTAATAAAACATTGAACTGACAAGCAAACCAGGTTTCCCTTACTGAAATAGAAGGTCAAGAGTTGTCGAACATTAAAGCAGGTCCCCGTTTATCTTGCTTCTTATCTTCTATTTGAGGAAAATAAACTCAAAAGCTGTCAATACAGCCTTTTTCTGTTGAAAAATAAAGGAAAAATTAGCCTAGGATTTTTATCACAGTAAATAAAGCCATGACAACTTCAAATTAGTTGAAGCATCAAATATGCTTTCTTTGTATTTGACGTAAATGTAAACATGAACTTTATGTCATTATGAAATCGCAGTGCCTTTGCCAATATAGAAAGTGTTTACATCATTGGAAAACTGATGCAAAATAATTGAGTTTGGGGCAAGGTTTTTAAACTTTTGATATTGGAAACCTTCAAGCATCCACAAAAAGAAAAATATAAAATAAACTCTCATATGATCATCACTCACATTCAACAAAGAATCAATATTTTGCTGTTTTTATTTCAGACACACACACACACTTTTTTTTTCCTTTTTCTTTTTTTTTGGCCACGTGGCATGTGGGATCTTAGTTCCCCGACTAGGGATCTGTACCCACACCCCCTGCAATGGAAGCGTGGAGTCTTAACCACTGCACCACCAGGGAAGTCCCTTTTTTTCTTTTTGTTGGAGCATCTTAAACCAAATGATAGACATCATGTCATTTCACTGTAAATACTTCAGTTTGGTCTCTAGCTGATAAGGGCATTATTTGTAACCTAACAACCATGCCATTAACACACCTAACAAAATTAACAATTCCTTAATATCTCACAATTAGTCTATATACACATTTCTCCACTTGTCTCAAAACAACATTTTTGAGTTAATTTGAATCAGGATTCACAGGGTTCTCTCATTACATTTGATTATGGCTCTTAGGTTTCTATTAATTCTATTACTGAGCTTTCTCCTTTATTTTTTAGTTCTCATGATACGAATTTGTTGGATAAACTTGGTTATTTGTCTTGAAGAATACAGTATGTTTGGGATTTTGATGATTACTTTCTCATGGTATCATTTAACTTATTCCTCTCTTCCCCAGTAGACAGATATTGGGCTCAATTCGTTTCAGGTTCAATTGTTTTCAGTGAGAATAATTCAAAAGTAGTGCTGTGATCATCATCCTCTTGTATCTAGTGATAAGGAGCCAATGTCTGATTGTTGTGAGAATAATCATTGGGTTCTTGGGCTATGAGTCTAATCGATCCATTATGAATTATCAGCTTTTCCCCCAGTGGTTTGGTATTTATTGATGGTCGTTGGCTACATTCATTATTTCTTTAATGGTTGCCAAAATAATGATTTTCTAATTTTGTTCTGTATTTATTATCTAGAACTGTTCTGTGTTCCCTTCATGAACTATTTTTCTTTTTTTTTTCCTTCCTTCATGAACTATTATTCACCCTTATGCAGTTCATACAGGAAAGTCAAACAAAAGCTTGACTCTGACACGTTATCAATTTTCAGCAAAACGTGCAACCTACAAAAAAAAGACACTCAGTTTTTGGCTCTCATTATCCTTTTGACACGGTCAACCTAATCTTCTATAGCATCCTCTGCCTTCTGGTACAGAGTTTCAAGTTCATCTTTCCCAAGGCTTGCTCTAGACACAGAATCTGTCATTTCTCCAAGGAACCTTGGTTCTTTTTATCAAGGAACTGTATTTTTACAACATAGATGGTGCTTTAAGGGGGTTTATTGATACTGTATTGTCATTAATTCATGACTTTTTCAATGAGCAGAGGAACCTCCATACTGTTTTCCGTAATGGTTATACTAATTTACCTTCCCACCAGCAGTATACTGGTGGAAAGGTAAATTAGTATAAATAATAGTTCCCTTTTCTCCACATCCTCACAAACACTGAAAATCTTGATTTCTAATGACAGTAACATAATTACATAATTACTTATTAGTAATTACTTATTAAGTATTAATCACTTTAATTTATTATTAATTACTAATTTGCTTCATCAAAAATATACCTATACTAATTACTAAACATCAATATTAATGTTACTATTTACAATAAGGTCACTAATACAGTTAAGATTTCTTTGTGGTCCTTTCTGTCCTCAGAAGATATCCCACTTGAGACATACAGTCAGTTCACTGTGTTTTAATGTCATGTGAGGTTATTCTTTTTTCTATATGATAATGACATCATTTTTTTTTAGATTCCACATATATGTGTTAGCATACAGTATTTGTTTATCTCTTTCTGACTTACTTCACTCTGTATGACAGACTCTAGGTCCATCCACCTCACTACAAATAACTCACTTTTGTTTCTTTTTTTTTTTTAACATCGTTATTGGAGTATAATTGCTTTACAATGGTGTGTTACTTTCTGCTTTTTTTTTTTTTACATCGTTATTGGAATATAGTTGCTTTACAATGGTGTGTTAGTTTCTGCTTTATAACAAAGTGAATCAGTTATACATATACATATGTTCCCATATCTCTTCCCTGTTGCGTTTCCCCCCTTCCCCCCTCCCTATCCCACCCCCCAGGCGGTCACAAAGCACCCAGTATTTTGTTGAAGATTTTTGCATCTATGTTCATCCGTGATATTGGCCTGTAGTTTTCTTTCTCTGTGACATCTTTGTCTGGTTTTGGTATCAGGGTGATGGTGGCCTCTCGCTGGCTGCAGGTTCATAGTTCCCGTTGTTTTTGGTGTCTGCCCCTGGTGCCTAAGGTTGGTCCAGTGGGTTGTGTAGGCTTCCTGGTGGAGGGCACTGGTGCCTGTGTTCTGAGGGATGAGCCTGTATCTTGTCTTTCTGATGGGCAGGACCGCATCTGGTGGTGTGTTTTCGGGTGCCTGGGACCTTACTATGATTTTAGGCAACCTCTCTGCTACTGGAGTTGTGTTCCTGTCTTGCTAGTTGTTTGGCATAGGGTGTCCAGCACTGTAGCTTTCTGGTCATTGAGTGGAGCTGGGTCTTAGCATTCAGATGGAGGTCTCTGTGAGAGCTTTTGCCGTTTGATATTATGTGGAGCTGGGAGGTCTCTGGTGGACCAGTGTCCTGAACTCAGCTCTCCCACCTCAGAGGCACAGGCCTGGCACCTGGCTGGTGCACCAAGACCCTGCCAGCCACATGGCTCAGAAGAAAAGGGAGAGAAAAAGAAAGAACGAAAGAAGAAAATAAAATAAAGTTATTAAAATAAAAAATAAAACAAATCATTAAAAATAAATTTAAAAATAATTTTCCCTGGGATCTGACCTCCGAAGCCAGAGCCTCAGCTCCCAGCCCCCACCCACCCCCGTGGGTGAGCAGACAAGCCTCTCGGGCTGGTGAGTGCCGGTCAGCACCGATCCTCTGTGCGGGAATCTCTCCACTTTCTCCTCCGCACCCCTGTTGCTGCGCTCTCCTCCACGGCTCCGAAGCTTTCCCCCTCCGCCACCCGCGGTCTCCACTCACGAAGGGGCTCCTAGTATGTGGAAACCTTTCCTCCTTCACGGCTCCCTCTCAGAGGTGCAGGTCCTATCCCTATTGTTTTGTCTCTGTTTTTTCTTTTTTCTTTTGCCCTACCCAGGTACGTGGGGGAGTTTCTTGCCTTTTGGGAGGTCTGAGGTCTTCTGCCAGCGTTCAGTAGGTGTTCTGTAGGAGTTGTTCCACATGTAGGTGTATTTCTGATGTATCTGTGGGGAGGAAGGTGATCTCCACGTGTTACTCCTCTGCCATCTTGCAGGCCTCCTAATGACATCATCTTGATATATAAGTAGGTTTATTTGTTTCCATTTGTTTTCAATTAATTTATTTTTTCTTAATTTTGTTTTGTAATTATGGGAAACATTACATGGTTCAAAAACAAACTGAATAACAATGTACATTCACAGAATTCTTCCTTTACTTCTCTCTTCTCCATCCTGTTTCCTCCCTCCCCCTGTTGGTAACCATTTTCAAAATTTAGTTTATTTTTCTTTTTAAAATGTAAGTAAATGTGGATATACATATTCATATCCCCACCTTTATTACATAAAAGTTAGGATCATATCATCCTCTTCTGTACCTTGCTCTTTTTTGTTTAACAATTTAACCTGGAGATTATTCTATTCAGTATATAGAGTGTGTCCTCATTCCTTATCACAGGTGCATAGTGTCCCATTGTGTGGGCTTACCCTTGTGTATTCAACTGGTCTTCTATTGATGGGCATTTGGGTTGTTTTTAGCCTTTTGCTTTTCAAATAATACTGCAGTAATTAGCCACATGCATGTATCATTTTGAATTTTTTGTATGAGACCATTGAAATGCATGAATTAACCAACTTCAGGCCCACCTAACACATTGTATATATTCCTTGTTGGATAAGATGACCCCTCACCAAAAAACTGATGCAAAGAGTTCATTCCATAATTAGGATGACGTTTGTGGTTCATCATAAAAAATCATAATTGTGTTTGTTAATTTCACAGTTACACAAACATACACTCATGGTAGTGAATGTACACACAGCACTGTAATGATGGTGAATATAAGTGGTCCCTGGTTGTTCCTTTTTCTTTAGCTCTGAAGCTGAAGGTTGGTGTCATGCCACCAACTGCCTTAATAGATTGAGTCTAAGCATGAGCTTCATAGCAACCCTATTTGGACCATTGTATAGAGCCAGCACTTGTTTGTTTTTTTTCTTACCATGATGTCCCACATGACAGCAGAGGTGATCCCAGGGTATAAAACTCTTCTTCAAAATGACAGTAATGTCCTTAAATGGTAGGCAAACCATCAGAAACTGGGAAGAGGCAAAGAATTGTTCCCTACAGTTTTCAGAGGAAGGATGGCCCTGCTGGTATCTTGAGTCAGGCTTCTAGACTCTAGAACTGTGAAGAAATAAATTTCTGTTGTTTTAAGCCTAAATAAATAACGACAGTAGTATCCTTGACAGTTGAGGAAGAGGAGGTTATGTCATTGTAAAGTGGATACATTGTGACCCTGAGTTCATGAGCCCGGGTTCAAATCTTCGCTCTACCACTTAGGAGCTCTTAAATCTTGGGTAGGAGAGGATGTGAAAACCACAGATAATCTTAGAAGGGTATGACCCTCATACCTGACTTGGCATACCTCAGATCTACTACCACTGGAGCTCTCTGTAAATAAAACCTTTGCATGTTGCCCAGGCTTGGTGGAATACCTGGACTTCCCCTACGTATATTCAAAGGGTGTGTATGACAGGTACATGGTGAGGGGCGAAGAGAAGTTTGGTCCTTACTGTTTTCAAATGTAGTAGCTCCTAGAAAAACCAACTGAAACTATGTCTGCTTCAAAGTAGGCATAGATTAAAGGTCACTAAGAATCCCAGTGCCCCCCGCCCCCGCATCATCTGTGAACTTCCTGTATTTCTCAGGGTAGATGATAGAAGCTTTATATTCCCTGAGGAGACACCACACTTACCCAGGGCTTTGAAAAAGCTCAAAACATTTATTTGCAAAAAGAACATCCCAGATATTACGCTCCCATTTTGCTACAAACCACAGGTATAGATATAACCTAGGGTACTAGTAATTTTGGAAGAAAGATACAGAAGTTACTGGAGGACAAATGATCCAGAATCTAGATTCAGCCATTAGAGAAGAATGAGTTCATGTGATAAACAAGTCGCTTTGGCTTTTTTTTTTTTTCCATCAGTTGGATCAAGTTGCACCATCTCAAAAACCAGTTGCCAAGCAACAGATAAAGTTTCTATTGGACTGTGAAAGATCCAGCTTAGTAAATCTTTTAAGCTAAAAGCTCTTCCTTTGGAAATTACGCTCCCCAACATTCCCCAGGTATATAACCTGTAAAGGTGAAGATTTTTAGCTCCACATTTTCTTGTCTGAAGTACAAATTCCAACTGGACACTGATATGATGTTATGGTTGACATTTCATTAGCCTTTAAAATGAACTCAAAGCAGAGACCCAGCAGGAAGGTAGGTGGGCTGGTTTCCCAGGTGCTTTCCATGGGTCAGGTTCTGGTGGAAGAGGAGACTCTAGAGGTAAGTCAGGATCAAAAGTAGCCTATGGATTAGTGAAGACAAAGGTCACCAGATTGGAATCCCAGCTCAGTTACTTACCAGCTCTGGACCTTAAGCAAGACTTCTTAATCTCTCTGAGTCTCAGATATCTCATCCGCAAAATAGCAATATTAATAACAATGTGCCCTACAAGGCTGTTGAAAGAAGTGAATGAGAAAATGCACATAAAGTGCTTAGCGGGATGCCCAGAATACAAAAACCACTCAACATGGGCTCATAGGTATTATTTTCACACTCCAGACACTTTCCTCTCTTGCTTATCCTGGCCCATTGCTTCTAGCCTATGAGCCTCCTCCTTCTGAAGTCCATATTCAGGTCATTGCACATCGACCTTTGCCCAACGTTTGATCAAATGTTTAGTGTGGAAGAAAGAGCAAACCGTTTGGAATCCTGAGACCTGGGTTCAAATCTCAGCTTCACCTCATAGTCACCCTATGACCTTGGAAAGGGATGGAGCTAAACGCATGCAGATGGGGCACTAACCATCAAGGCTGTGAATGGACCACAGAAGCCCATGTGGATACCAAAGAGGGATACAGGGAGGAGTTGCTGTGGCTCTGAGCCTGTATAGTAACAGTCAGATGGGCCAGGGCCCCGGCATCTTGCTCAGATCCTTATCAGTTTAACAGTGGCCACGGGCATCTCGGGATTAATGGAAGTCTTTCAGCAGCAACCAGATCCATACCCTTGGTAGTAAGGCATCCATCTTCCCTGCCGCTAATCTCTTTATTTAGCCAAACTTACTTCCTCTGCTCATAGTTGGAAGGAGAGAAGCTTGCTTACACTTAATTATTTACTTATTTACATTTAGGGCAAAGTACTTCATTCGTCATATCAGAACACACTTTTTACTAGCTCTATCATTAAATTATATAAGTTCTTGGGAAAGCTCTCTGGCTCTCAGTTTCCTCATCTTTAAAACACACATCTTGAATGGATAGAGAAGATGTGGTACATATATACAATGGAATACTACTCAGCCATAAAAAAGAACGAAATAATGCCATTTGCAGCAACATGGATGCAACTAGAGATGATCATACTAAGTGAAGTCAGAAAGAGAAAGACAAATACCATATGATATCACTTGTATTTGGGATCTAAAATATGGCACAAATAAACCTATCTACAAAACAGAAACAGACTCATAGACATAGAGAACAGATTTATGGTTGCCAAGGGGGAGTGGGAGAGGGAGAGGGATGGACTGGGAGTTTGGGGTTGGTAGAGGCAAACTATTACATTTAGAATGGATAAACAAGGTCCTACTGTAGAGCACAGGGAACTATATTCAATTTCCTGTGATAAACCATAATGGAAAAGAATATTAAAAAACAATGTATATATGTGTTAAAAAATACAACAGATATTTTTAATTAAATAAATAAACGAATAAATAAATAAAACAGGCATCTTCACATTACCCTATTGCTTCCTGCAGTTGCTACCCCCATAATACCCTAGAGTACTCTTGCTGTGCTTTCAGTTACCTGGTTAATAACCTTATGCAGTTAGTCATTTTCTACGGGATGAGCAATTGCAGTAGCTCGTTAAAGTAAGTTACTAGATTCTAAAGTGCGCTACAAGTCTTAGACATTTTCTGCAATAATGCTTGATTGACTTCCCTGTCCCTCTCCACTCTGCATATGCTACACATAACTCCTCCTTTTCCTCCACCACCTGCACCGTCTACCCTGGACTCCATAGTTCAGACGTCAGAGTTCTCGAAAACCTGGTCCCATTCTTACTGTCACATCTTATAACCCATTGAGAGGGACATCTAGAAAAGCTGCAAGATATTTGTTATTCTTCATCAGTGAGCTAACTCAATCAGATTACCACCTGGTTGAGTGAAAGGGACACAGGGTTAGAGACCAATCTCATTTGCTCCTCACCAGCTGTAGGGTCTTGTGCAAATCTGGCAGGCGGACTCTAAGATGGCCCCAATGATCCCCTTTGCTGGTATTCACACTCTTGTGTAATTCCCTCCTGAGTGTGGGGTGAACATAGTGACTTGCTGCTAACAAGTTGGATGTAAAAAACTTGATGGGGCGACACTTACATGATCAGGTAATAAGAGACTGTGGCTTCTCTCTTGCTATTTGATTGTCTCAGCTTGCATGTGTGTAAGCAAGCTGCCGCACTGGAGAGGCCCACGTGTCAAGGAATTGAGGGCAGCTTCTCCCAACAGCCAGGAACTGAGGCCCTCAATCCAATAACCCATGAGGAAGTGAATCCTGTGAACATCTACACAAATCCTTCCCTAGCTGAGTCTAGGGATGATTACAGCCCAGCCAATGCCTTAACTGCAGCCTGTGAGAGACCCAGAAGTAGTGGACCCAGTTAAGCTTCACCCAGATTCCTGATTCACAGGAACTGAACTGAGATAATAATTGTGTATTAAGTCAGTAAGTATTGGGTAAACTCTTTATTACACAGCAATACATAACTAATAAAGCAAGTGAGTTCACTTCTCTGAATCTTAGTCTCCCCATCTGTAAACTGGGTCCAAAAAATGCCATTCTTATAGAGTGGTTGTGAGGATTCATGAGAAAATGTTCATTAAAGTTCTCCAAACATATTAGAGTCTCCACATAAAGTAATTTATTCCCTCTGCCTCCATCCCCTAAAGCTTAGTTAAGATTCAATACGTTGAGAACGTGAATGTTTTGATTAGCGTGAAAAAAAGGGGAAGGAAAGAATTCTGAATGAGAGCACTCTGGGAAACAGGAAAAGTCTAGCTCTTGTTACTCCACAAAATAAAGAGAACTTAGAAGAGCAGAAGAGTCCAGCAGGTCAGGAAACAGAAGCTCTTGCTCTTCCACTTTCCTCCTGTTCCACACACTTGCCAGGTGCTAGAATTATGCCATATTCTATACACAGTATGGGTTTAAGGTACTTCTGTGTCTGGTTTGACACATAACCATCAATTACAGTATTATTGCCCTGTAACAAGTGGTCTGAGTTCCAAAAGCCGACTTACTATTAAAACATGTTTTTAAACAAAAACTTTAGCTTTGTCACTCTTTCCAAAGTTAGGGGCTTGAATTAGTCAATGAAGAAAGATCTTTGGAAAATATCGAAACCAAAATAGAAAATGGAACTAGAAAACAGTCAAGTAACTAGAGAGTGAATTTCCATGTGGGAAAAGCCAAAGCTATAGTTGAGTACAGGAAATCTGAGAAGGGGAGGGTAGATGAAGTCATCGGAATAAAGGACGTTGAGGGAAAGGAAGAGAAGAGAGAAAATCAGCTGCGTAGGCAGTTCTCAGAATGAAAATCATACAGGGCCCTTCCTGTTTTGGAATAAGGATCACAGAACTTCCTTTCTCAGGAGTAACGGTAAGATGGGTAAGATCAGCGAGAAATAGAGGATGTAGCTATTTAAGCCTCAGTCACTACCACCCGTAGGCTGGGGACAGAGGTGTGGTGGGGTTGCTGTGGAAGTGGGAGGGGATTGGCCTTCCCTACGTCATCTTCAAACCACCTGTTGTTCTGTCCAGTAGGAGAGAAACTCGAGCTCTGCTTTTAGGCTTTTGGTTATTACACGATGTAATAACTTTTTAGCAGACCTCAGTTCTCTCGAGAGTTCTACTGTGAGGGCTGAGGTCAGTTGCCAAGGAAAAGCCTATTTCTTTTGAGGGTTGGAAAGCTGACATCTTTATGCTTCAGTTATTCCCTGAGACTCACTTTCTCACACTTTCATGCTTATCTTGTAAAATGGAAAGAAAGAAATTGGGATCCAATCCACCACTTCTTTTGCTTACTCCTTACTAGAGTTTTCACTGACAGTTTTGATAAATTCAAAATGATGCAGAAGTAAGATATTCCTTATAGCCTAAATGCTAGTTACATTTATAATGTCATGTTTCTAATCATACATAGGAAATGTCACTTTCCTTAAAATATAAAATCTTGATTTAAGCAGGCTGGCTTAAAACCTTTATTACTCTGGGGCTTCCCTGGTGGCGCAGTGGTTGAGAGTCTGCCTGCCGATGCAGGGGACACGGGTTCGTGCCCCGGTCCGGGAAGATCCCACGTGCCGCGGAGCGGCTGGGCCCGTGAGCCATGGCCGCTGAGCCTGCGCGTCTGGAGCCTGTGCTCCGCAACGGGAGAGGCCACAACAGTGAGAGGCCTGCGTACTGCAAAAAAAGAAAAAAACAAAAACAAAAAACCTTTATTACTCTGGAAAGGCGGTAAATCAAGAATTTGTTCACCTACCCATAAGCAGAATAGTTGACATTAAGAAGATCTGCAACAAGAGAAGCTACCGCAATGAGAAGCCTGTGCACCGCAACAAAGTGTAGCCCCCGCTTGTCGCAACTAGAGAAAGCCCACGCGCAACAAAGACCCAATGCAGCCAAAAAAAAATAAATAAAAATAATTTTTTTTAAAAAAGACAGGGGCTTTTACAAAAAGGAAGTACAGTGTTCATTAATGATGCTCATGTGCCCCCCCCAACAAGTTTTTTCCACTCAGATCCTTCATTTCTATATTAAATAGCATCAGTTGTGGCAGTGAGCAAGGTTGAGGGCCCGATATATCATTAATACAGAACAGAAGTTGGCAAACTACAGCCCACTAGATTTGACCACAGAGAAGTCATTGGTGACCTTGGCTAAAGAGCAGTGTCAGTGGGATGGAGAAATGGGTAGAACCAAGCATGGGCGGACAGGGGCTTGCACAAACACTACTGGGAAAGGAAGAGAAAGATAGTGCTGGGTCATATAGCTTTTCAAAGTCTCATTTTTCTAAACTGAAAATGAGGATAACAGTTAATCTCACCCCTCTAGGTTGATAATTAATGAGATAATAAATGTAAATGTGATTAGCAGACCCTTAGTAAGATACTTAATATATTATCCCTTCAATTATTTCTCCTCTACCATTACCTCTCGCCTTTCTTTCTGGAACTCTATTAAGATATATGTTGGAATTTTTCCTGTTATCATTCATGTGCCTTAATCTTTTCAAGTTTTTGAACTCCTTATCACTCTATATTTAGTGCTATTTTTTTTCTAATCTGCCTTCCAGTTCACTAATTTCTTCTTCATCTGGGCCAAATCTGCTATTTAAAACTTTCAATGGTTTTCTTTAATTCAACAGCAGTACTTCTTATTTCTTAACATTCCATTGTGGATTTTTTAACATCTTCATTGGAGTATAATTGCTTTACAATGGTGTGTTAGTTTCTGCTTTATAACAAAGTGAATCAGCTGTATGTATACATATGTCCCCATATCACCTCTCTCTTGCGTCTCCCCCCCATCCTCCCTATCCCACCTGCATTCTTGTTCAAGGGCATGAGCTTTTTTTTTTTTAATCTTGTTTATTCTTTTGAGTTTAGTTTTTATTCCTCCTTTTCCCTCTAAATTATTTTTAAATACACTTTTAAAAAACAGGCTCTTCAGCTGGATTCTTTATCTCAAGTTCTATGGTTGTGAATTCTTCTGTGCTTTGTGTCCTTTGACTCTTCCTCAGAGTGAGTCATTTCTTCATGTGGTTTGCGAATTTTTACTGTGAGATCATCTTCAGGATTTCCCCCACTCTGATAAGTGTCACAGCCACATTAAATTGTGGAAGTGTTACAACAGAACAATTTTAAATTGTTTCTATTAAATCACTCAAGGAGTTTCATCAATTCTTGATCAATTTTTATGTTAATTTCACAGCTTGGAGAAATCCTGCACTGAGTAGTGTAAATTTTAGACTCCACACCCAAGCATAATGTTGGCCTGAGGCTTCAGTTTCGCGCAAGAATGTTTTTTCATCTTGCCCCCTAATAAAGGCAAGAAAAGCAAGCTTCCTTGTGCGCATCTGGAACAATGGGCAGAATGTGTCTAGCTCCTCCTTTACGAAGGGACTACACTTCCATGTCCAGGACTTATGTAGAGGTATTAGTTCCAGCATCTCCTCTCTGCATTGTGTGGGCCTAAGATTATATATTCTGTTGTTACGTGGGCATTAAAATCTCAGGCCCCGCTTTGGTTATCTGCTGCTGTGTAACAAACTACTCTGAAACTTAGTGGCTTAAAACAAAACAACCAACTATTACCTCTCATGAGTCTATAGGTTGAGCTCAGCTGGGCAATTTTTCTACTCCATGAGGTTACCAGCTGAGCTCCAGTCATCTGGAGGGTTTCCTGGAGATGAAACATTCAAGTTGCGTTGCTCATATGACTTGCAGGTTGTTGCTTGCTGGTGGCTGGGGGCTCAGTTGGGGCCTTTGGATAGGATCCATTGGTATTCCTCCATATGACCACTCAATGAGGCTTGCTTGAGCTTCACACAGCAAAGCACCTGAATTCCAAGAGGAGAAGGTTGAAGCTGTAGATTTCTTCAGTCATGGCCTTGAATATTACACAGCATCGTTTCTGTCTCATTTTATTGGTCAAAGCAATTAATAGGCCAGCCTAGGTACAAATGGAATTTTTTCTTGATAGAAAAAGTGGCAAAGAATTTGTGGCCATCTTTAAATTCACCTCTTATGCTGTCCCACTAGGGCCTATATCGGATCCATTTCTCTCAAACCCCTCTGATCTCCCGCTCATAAAATTCCACTATGAATTTACATTCCTTCTTTGTTTTTAGCAACTGAAGATTATTCTTATTTTTCCTTTTGAACTCAACTGAGTACTTAATTGTTTTTTTCATTTTAATGTAGTCCTCATTTCTGAATTTTTAGTTGGAGGGTAGTCTCGTCAGCTATCCTGCCAGAACTTCCTATTTCTTTTGTGTACTCCAACATTTAGCACACTGAGATATGTTTGTTAAACAAAACCAACTCGCAGTCATTATTTGTCATAAGGTAACAAGATTTTTCTGCTGTGCCAATTAGGAATTTCTGCTACAGAGAAGAAAGATACAACATTTGTACATGTGCCCTGTGGCAGCAGAGGCACACAACTGGCTTGATCTCTCTCTTTCTTCTATCTGGAAAATATTGCTCCTAAGTTGTTCATTGTCTACTAGCAATAGCAAGGCTCTCTCCAACAATGGTGCAGTAATTTGTCTCTCATTATTAGAATTAGTTATTAGAATTCGGTCAAAAAGAAGCTCATTTGAGCCCAGTGGTCATGCAGAACCAAAAATCACCAGAGAAAACCAACACTGTGAGTTCAGCCTTATAGCTGCTGAGTGATAAAGCACTGAAGTGGAACCAAGAATTCATCCTGTTTCTGTTCCCATCCAAACTCTCATGTTTCTTTTAACGGCTAAGGCTTCCAAAAGGATGCATTTGGGTATGGAGTACTGCTTTGGCGCTCCTTTTAATTCCAGGCTTGTACACATGTCCATTTACTGTGGCTCGTTTCATTTCTAAATGAAATGAAAGTTGCATTTATATAGCCCCTAACATACCACATGGGATACTAAAAAGCCCTTCACAGCAGAAACAATTCACAAGCTTAGAGCTGAAACTCGTGCAGCAGGCAGATCCATCTTCAGAGTCTTAGACCACCTAATGCTACCTGCTCTGAGTGCTCAGTGGGTTAGGAATAAGGCAGGGATGCAAAGTTTTATTTCCTTTTTACCAGCTTTATTAAGGTATAGTTGACATATAACATATGTAAGTTTAAGGCATACGACATGATGGTTCAATACACGTATACGATGCAAAATGATTACAACAAGGTTAGTTGACGTCTCCATCCTCGATACTTACCACTTTTTATGGTGAGAACATTTAAGATCTCCTCTTAGTAACTTTCAAGTATATAACACAGTACTGATAACTATAGTCACCGTGCTGTACGTTAGATCCCCTTAACTTATTCATCTTATAACTGGAAGTTCTTCCACAAATATATGGAATCTAAAAAAGTCAAAATTATAGAAACAGAGAATAGATTGTTGGTTATCAGGGCTAGAGCAGTGGGGAAAATGAGATATTGGCCAAAGAGTACAAACCTCCATTCTATGTATATTATATAATATGATATTACCAAATAGCCAAAATTTTTGTTTTTGTTTTTTTTGCGGTACGCGGGCCTCTCACTGTTGTGGCCTCTCCCGTTGCGGAGCACAGGCTCCAGACGCGCAGACTCAGCGGCCATGGCTCACGGGCCCAGCCGCTCCGCGGCATGTGGGATCCTCCTGGACCGGGGCACGAACCCGTGTCCCCTGCATTAGCAGGTGGACTCTCAACCACTGCGCCACCAGGGAAGCCCAGCCAAAATGTTTTTTAAAAAGAAAGATGTGATAATAAGAAACCTGCTTCCCTAGGTGTTGGTAGCAAATGATACAATGTGTGTAGAAGGGCTTTAATAATAGCAAAAAGATACACGTGTATATATTTAATTATTAATGTTGGTGGCAGATTCAGAATTAGAATCAAGGTCTCTGGGGACTTCCCTGGGGGTCCAGTGGTAAAGAATCCACCTTCCAATGCAGGGGACGCAGGTTCAATCCCTGGTTGGGGAACTAAGATCCCACATGACACGGGGCAACTAAGCCCGTGTGCCGCAACTACTGAGCCCGTGCACCTCAACTAGAGAACCCGCATGCTGCAAACTACAGAGCCCACACACTCTGGAGCCCACGCGCCACAACTGGAGAGAGAAAACCTACACACGGCAACTAGAGAGAAGCCCACACGCTGCAACTAAGACCCAACACGGCCAAAAACAATAAATTAATTAATTAATTAAATTTTTAAAAAAGACTAAAGTTCTCTCACTTAATCTGGTGCACTTTTCACTTTGCCTCAATACCTCTGTTTTGCATACTGATGATATATACAAACAAGGAAATCAAACCATATAAAGAATGGATACCTCAGTGTAACTTGCATTTAATTGACAGGTTGTTGGATTGATCTGGGTGATCTCAGAAAATGGTCATTCCGTTAGGTTTATACACATAATCTGAAATTCTCCCATAACTTGAAACAGTGATTTGTCTTCAGTTACATTAAAATAAAACTAACATTAAAGCTTACCTCAATTACCAGAATACATAGTTAATGTAGATCTCAGAGGTTGAATGACACCTATCTGACTCCAGCACATAAGTTACCACATAAGATCTGGTCTTAGTATTTAACTTCTATGGGTAGTTTGACATAAAAGTAGGGTGAACGTTTTTTTTGTTGTTTGTTTTTGCGGTATGCGGGCCTCTCACTGCTGTGGCCTCTCCTGTTGCGGAGCACGGGCTCCAGACGCACAGGCTCAGCGGCCATGGCTCACGGGCCTAGCCGCTCCGCGGCATGTGGGATCTTCCCAGACCGGGGCACGAACCCGTGTCCCCTGCATTGGCAGGCGGACTCTCAACCACTGCACCACCAGGGAAGCCCCTGTGAACGTATTTTTTAAGTTCAGTTATTTGAATTTCCTAATTTTTGATACTAAATTATATATATATACACACATATAATATATATGTTATACATGTACATACATACATACATACATACATACCCGTACATAAATTCTGGCACCATTCTACTATGAGCATTCTGTCACCGTTCAGCAACCACTTTCCATGCCCACTGATCTGCTTTCTAACTACCTCTAGAGAAATCCCTAATTAACCTAAGAAGTAGTTTTTTATAACATGAATATTTGGAAATTACTCAGGAAGCACCACATAACACATCTTGAAACCCACCAATTTATTGGGATGAAAAGCAAAGAAACTTTTAAAGTAGAGCTTCATTATGGTATATACTCAATGGAATACTACTCAGCCATAAAAAAGAATGAAATCTTGCTATTTGCAGCAACATAGATGGACCTTGAGGGTATTGTGCTAAGTGAAATATGTCAAGAACAAAATCAATGGAGAAACCAAACCAAGCAAAAACAAACATGTAAATAGATACAGAGAACAGGGTAGTGGTTACCAGAGAGGAAGGGGGGGCGTGAAATGGGTAAAGGGAATCAACTGTATGGTGATGGGTGGAAACTAAAGTTTTTGGTGGTGAGCACACTGTAGGGTGTACAGAAGTAGAAATATAATGTTGTATACATGAAACTTATATAATGTTATAAGTTAATGTTATCTCGATAATTTTTTTAAAATAGAGCTTCTGTTCACCCAGAATTCAAGGACTTCTCAAACCATGAGATTATGAACTCCAATTTTTTAAATTAATTATTATTATTTTTTTTTGGCTGTGCTGGGTCTTCGCTGCTGCCAGTGGGCTTTCTCTAGTTGCAGCGAGCGGGGGCTACTCTTCATTGTACTGCATGGGCTTCTCATTGCCGTGGCTTCTCTTCGTTGCAGAGCATGGGCTCTGGGCAGGCGGGCTTCAGTAGTTGTGGTGCATGGGCTCAGTAGTTGTGGCGCGCGGGCTTAGTTGCTCCGCGGCATGTGGAATCTTCCTGGACCAGGGCTCGAACCCGTGTCCCCTGCATTGGCAGGCGGATTCTTAACCACTCTGCCCCCAGGGAAGTCCCTGAACTCCTATTAAAAATAGCAACATATTTGTGGAACAGAGCTCAAATGAATTAGTAAGAATATATAAAGGGAGGAGAAAACATTTCTCTAGCAGCGTTTCATCCTTTGTTAGAATCTGGTACAGTGGAATAGTCATTATGGCCAAAAATTGACAGTAAATGTCACAAAAGCCACAGTCTATTTCTAAATTGCCCCTAGCATCGATTCTTCCTAGCTAAGGAAGAAAATATCTATTTTTGAGTAGGTGGTAAAAAAAAAATCTAAATTAAAATACATGCATCTGGAAGACCCACTGTAATGACAAGTAAAAAGACATATGTGTTCTTTTACGCTCCCGCCCCCCCGCAACTTTTTTTAGCAAAATTTATGTTCTCTTATGGACAACTTTCGGAGGAATCTTCTCTCAGTTATGCTCTGGAGACCAAGAAGAAGTCACCAGGTTTCCCTTCCATATAATATCAGAATGAGTCAACAAGATGCTTTTGCAGAGAGCTGACATACGGGACGGGAAAAATTAAACATGTTTCTAAGAGGAAATTGTTATGAAAGCAATAATGAAAGTGAAACAAGATCTGCCACCAAGTTTACAAGTAGAAAAAATAATTACGTTTTTTAAAAAACAAAACTCAGTAGCTTCCTAATCCAGAAAACCTCTCTAAGGCTGAAAAGGCATGTAGTTTGGCCACAGAATTACATTTGTTGGTCATTTTTTCTTTCATCCAGGTGCAGAAAATAATTCTCTGACCTCTTAGGTAATGGAAAAAC
>NW_020174264.1:470905-500441 GCF_003031525.2 Neophocaena asiaeorientalis asiaeorientalis | reverse complement strand
TGTGTGTGTGTGTGTGTGTGTGTGTGTGTGTGTGTGTGTGTGTGTGTAGCTAGAGAAATACTGAGATGGAGGTAGAAATACATAACTTTTTCACTATAATGCCAATTAGTTTAAACTCCACGAAGTTGGGAGTTATGTCTTGAGCATATTTATTTCTCCCCAAATTACACTCCTCCTCAGCCAGCACCTAACACAGCTCTTCACCACTCAATAGGCATTCAAAAAATATTTGCAAGATGAATTTCATCTTGGACTATCTTGAACTACTGCTAGAGAACTACTTGTCTGAAGAGGACCTTGGCACACTGCTCAAGAGAGACACTCAGAGCAGCAGAGATGAAGCAGCCATTTAAACAAGTATCTCAGGGGTTCTGGTTCAAGATCCCCCACCATAAATATCCAGGAGATTCACATAAGGCTGCAGGTGTCTGGAGGGCCGTAGGTTGACTTACCGTGGCTCCTCACATAAGAAGATAATGTCTCTTAGAAAGTAACTCATCCCAAGGAAACAAAGCTGCTACTCAAGTACTCAGGTTTCACAGAAGGACAATGGTTCTGTGTGAAAGGAGAGGGCACAGTTTTGAGTATGTGCTGCTCAAGTTGGTGTCCGACAAGTACTACATCGTGAGGGTTAGAATACAGGGCTTTGGGCTTCCCTGGCGGCACAGTGGTTAAGAATCCGCCTGCCAATGCAGGGGACACGGGTTCGAGCCCTGGTCCGGGAAGACCCCACATGCTGCAGAGCAGCTAAGCCCGTGCACCCCAACTACTGAGCCTGTGCTCTAGAGCCCATGAGCCACAACTACTGAGCCCATGTGCCACAACTACTGAAGCCCACATGCCTAGAGCCCGTGCTCCGCAACAAGAGAAGCCACTGCAACGAGAAGCCCATGTACCGCAACAAAGAGTACGCCCCACTCGCCACAACTAGAGAAAGCCCTTGTGCAGCAATGAAGACCCAATGCAGCCAAAAAAATAAAAATAAATAAAATAAATACATTTATTAAAAAAGAAAAAAGAATCCAGGGCTTTGGGTGTGAACTCGAACTCTGCAATAAGTAGCTCTGTGACACTGAGCAGTTTGCTTAACCTCACTTAGCCTCAGTTTCTTTGGTTGTAAAATTGTGTCATCAATACTATGGAATTCTGTTGGGTGAAAATTACCTAAGGGTGGCTTCTGGTTTCTGACAAGTTGACAAACCACCTCCAACAAAAGTAAGAGAAAACCATGAACTGAAGAAGTAAAATTGTAAAACCTTAAGATGCGCTGATGGGATGAGGGCAAGTCTGTCGTAAATGAGTGAAGTAATGAGAAGGCAGCTTCCTGGAGTGGAAGGCAGCAGCTGCAGCAATGGACCAATGGATGGTAGGTTGAAGGACAACTTTCAAGTCCTCCTGTTGTTTTTCATTTCTTCCCATTACCTTGAGGCTATCATTGCTCATCCTACCACTAGAGAAATCCAAGCTGCCTGGGATCTGTGAGGGTGACGCCAGAGAGCAAAGAAGTACTTCTGTGGTTAACAGCTAATGAAAACAGATGTAGGTTGGAAAGAGAAAAACAGAAACTCTACAGTGGAGAGCCCTGGCAGACAGATACTTAACCAAGTGATCAAGGTAGATATTATCAGTAATAAGTCACAGTTATATATCCCTGATATGACAGAGTGAGAATAAAAATTTATCTCTGAGATATTTTTCCCCCAAACCCATAACCTCATCCTAATTTTGAGAAAACATCAGATGCACACAAAATTGAGGGACATTCTACTAAATATATGACCAATATTCTTCGAAACCATCCATCATGAAAAACAAAGAAAGTCTGAGAAACTCTCTCAGATCAGAGGGTGTGACAATGTGGCATCCTGGATTGGATAGTAGAACAGGAAAAAATGACATTAGTGGATAAACTGGTGAAATAAAGTCTGTAGTTAATATATTGAACCAATGTTAATTTCTTAGATTTGACAAATGTCCCATGGTTATGTTAGATGATAACGTTCGGGGAAGCTGGATTAAGGATATATGGGAACTCTTCGTGCTATCTTTGCAGCTTTTCCGTAAATCTGAAATTATTTCAAATTTTAAAATATTTAAATAGAGCAGGTGCAGGTGACTCTGCTATCCTTAACAGTCACTCCTCCATAGCCATGATCTACAAACCCCCAGGGCTGGAGGAGATTGCCCCATTCTCGTGCTGCTGCTTTCTAAGAGATTACTATTGAATTCTCAGCCAGAGGCACTGCCTGGTGGAGTTCATCAGAAGTGGTTTGTCAAGTTCTGTTTCTAGCAGTAATAGACTAGGTTGTTTTGGGCCTACCCTCCCACTGAGGACACCTGGCATACTAGAAAAATATTTAACTGTCTTCTTCAAATCGCTGGCGGGCTACAAATGAAGTGAAGAATGGCGAGTCTAAGGATGAAGAGAGAAGAAAAACTCATGAGAAATGAGCTTGGCATTTGGGTTTTATTTCTACTTGGGCCAGTGTTAAAATTCAAAAGGTAGTGGCTGAAAAGTTGTGAAACTGAGCAGATATTAGTCAAAAATTGGAGTTCGAGGCCTGCCAAAAAGGGAAGATTCTGATGAATACTACAGATTTTGCCGTTGTGACAGCAAAGGGCTGCACTCTATGAGTAAAGGTAAACCAGAATTAAATCAACCCTCCTGAACTTAGAAGCCCAGGGAAATATCTCCAAAGAAGACATACAAATGGCCACCAGATATATGAAGAGCTGCTCAACAGAACGAATCGTCAGGGAAATGCAAATCAAAACCACAAAGAGATATCACCTCACACCTGTTTAAATGGCTATTATCAAAAAGACAAGAAATAACAAGTGTTGGCCAGGACGTGGACAAAAGAGAACCCTTGTTTACTATTGGTGGGAATGTAGATTGGTGCAGCCACTATGGAAAACAGTGTGGAGATTCCTCAAAAAATTAAAAACAGCACTACTATATGATCCAACAATCTCACTTCTGGGTGTATATACCTAAAGAAAATTAAATCAGTATCTCAAAGAGATATCTGCACTCCCGTGTTCATTGCAGCATTATTCACAATAGCCAAGATATGGAGACAACCTAAGTGTCTGTCAGCAGATGAATGAATAAAGAAATATAAGTCTATTATATATACCGAAGGGTATAAACTTTCATTTATAAGATGAATAAGTTCTAGAGATCTAATGTACAGGATGGTGGCTATAGTTAGTAATAATCTATACTTGAAATTTGCAAAGAGAGTAGATTTTAAGTGTTCTCACTAGGGGGAAAAAAAGTAACTGTGAGGTGATGGATATGAAAATTAACTTGACTGTGGTAATCATTTCACAAGGTATACTTATATCAAGATACCACATTGTAGGGGCTTCCCTGGTGGCACAGTGATTAAGAGTCCACCTGCCAATGCAGGGGACACGGGTTCGAGCCCTGGTCCGGGAAGATCCCACATGCCGTGGAGCAACTAAGCCCACGAGCCATGACTACTGAAGCCCGCAGGCCTAGAGCCCATGCTCGGCAACAGGAGAAGCCACCGCAGTGAGAAGTCCGCTCACCGGAACAAAGAGCAGCCCCTGCTCACGGCAACTAGAGAAAGCCCGCGCACAGCAACGAGACCCAACACAGCCAAAAATAAATAAATAAATAAAATAAGTTTAAAAAAAAAAAAAAAGATACCACATTGTACACCTTAAATATATATAATTTTTGTCAATCACACCTGAATAAAGCTGGGGGGACAATGAGGTCTGAGCAAGACCACTAATTAAAGATTAACTTAGAAAAATCAGTAATATTTTCCTGTAACAGAAGTAACTAGAGGATATTATAAAAATAATATGTCATTCATAATGGCAGTAAAATGTAAAAATGAATACACAAAACCTCAGTGGAGAAATTATTGAACCATATTACATGATGTGAAAGATCTGAATTTGTAGAGATATATTTCATGTTCTCGGCTGGGTCAAGTTAATATTGTGAAGAAGTCAGTTCTTCCCAAATATATCTATAAATTCAACGTAATTTCTTTTTTCCTTTTTATTAATTTCTTTTATTTATTTTTGGCTGTGTTGGGTCTCTGTTGCTGTGCGCGGGCTTTCTCTGGTTGCAGTGAGCGGGGGCTACTCTTTGTTGTGGTGCATGGGCTTCTCATTGCTGTGGCTTCTCTTGTTGCGGAGCACGGGCTCTAGGGAGCGCAGGCTTCAGTAGTTGTGGCACGTGGGCTCTGTAGCTGTGGCTCGCATGCTCCAGAGCACAGGCTCAATAGTTGTGGCGCATGGGCTTTGTTGCTCCACGGCATGTGGGATCTTCCCGGACCAGGGCTCGAACCCGTGTCTCCTGCATTGGCAGGCGGATTCTTAACCACTGTGCCACCAGGGGAGCGCTCAACGTAATTTCTATCTAAATTACAGCTGAAATTTTTTTAGGAACTTGATAAAATTATTTTGAAATTTATGTGGAAGAATAAAAGTGCACAAATAGCTATTCAACTTTGAAAAAGAAGAGAAAGAGGAGGACTTAGTCTAGCTAAGATTTAAGGTATCCATAAATCCCATAGTAATAAATACAGTAAGACATTGGCAAAAACAAACAAACAAGCAGGTAGACCAATGGAACCAAATAGAAAATCTAGAGACAAACCCACAAATGTATGAAACCTTAATATCTGCAAGTGTAACACAAATTAATAAAGGAAAGAAAGACTACTCTTTCTACAGCTTCAGGGAAAAATGGCTCATTACATACAGAAATATAATGCTGTATTTCTACTATGCATCGTATACAAATGGGAGCTCAAGCTTAATGAAATAATCAAGTGTGAAAAATTAAAATTATCAGAAAATAGAAGATAATGTAAGAGCATATCTTGATGATATATCTAGATGACGTAAGGGGAAGAGCTTCTTAAAATGACAGCACGAATTACAACACGAATTTGATTAATTTGACTTTGTCAAAATTGTTATGTTTAACAAGGAACACCATGAAGAAATCTGAGGAGATGAAAGATGAGTACAAGCTTTTAAAAGATCCTCGAAGGAAAACATGAGTAGGACTAAATTTCTTAGTTCAGATATCTTAAACCAGAATGGATTTCTCTACAACTACCCACTCTATTTATATCCCAAAGCTTGGACATTTGTTGAATACTTCAAAATGGCATCTGGGCTAAAGCCTTAATGTGAAATTCAATGACATTATGATTGTTTCTCTTTAATAGATTTTAAGAAGATCATTGGTATTTACAAGTAGAAGAGAGGGAACTTTAAAAATATCTAAACCTATCTTATCAATTGACAAAGATAAATGAGCCTAAAGATATCATATGAGTTCCCTAAAGTCACAGGTTTTTAATTTTGTCTTCTGATAGGAATTGTGAATGCAAAAACAAAGTCTGAACATCTGCATGTTCAGATTTTCATGTCTTAAAAAAATCATCTTGCGTGGGATTTTGTAAATTTGCACAGCCACTTGGCAATCTTTAAGCAACTAAGGCCCTTTTAACATACCTTCAGAATAAACAAGAAATAAAAGGGAAATGAGTTACGTCTTAATACCTCCCTGCATATTTTCTGCAATAAATGAATAAAATCATCTCATTTAAATTTTAAAAGCTGCAGAGATGAATACAATAATTACTGTGATCACAAAGACCCAGGGGCTAAAAGAGAGTAGCAAACTTCACAGCACCCGAGGTGAGCCTGAGGAGGCACTTTTTCCGTAAATTCAGTGCGATTTCTACCGAAAGCGAGAATTTGCCTAAGAGACGACCTTTATAACCCTGAGAGCCAATCTGCTGAATGCCAAAAAAAAAATGTTGAAACACCTCAGTAAATTTTCATCCAAATTTTGTAGATGGAATCAATTTTAGTGAGAATGCTCGTAATACTCGAACATTCACAGTAAGAGAGTACCCTCTTAAGCTACGTGCCCCCCAAGTCCCTCACAACCATTTACAGACTGAGCTTAACCCCTAAAGACTCCACTTGAAGGCATCACTTGGGTCTTACTGTTAAATTATAGACCCAGTGGATCTGTAATTGGTATCTGCCGTCACATAAGTCCCTCTTATATAGCTTGTACTTTTCCACATGTGGTGGGTTGAACGTGACAGAAATTCAACTGTATAATCAACTCTAGACATAAATATTGCTCTAAGAGTAAAATTGCCTTATTATCAGGCACCAGAAAAAAATGTTTGCTGGTAGTATTTTCAAAAGATATAAAACGTTTTTACTCTTCAAGAGAAAAGTTTTAGAAGTTAATGTTTAAAAGAATCGAAAAAGCTGGGAGATGCAATCATGGCAATGACATCTCTTCTGAATATTTTCAAATTCTCACATAAAAATGACAGAATAATTAGAAAAAAATTTTAAACCCATAGACAATATTTTCAAACAAACTAACTGATAAGGTATCCCCAGGAAACCAAAAATACAAGTGAGTGTGGAAAAATCACTGGTAACTCTGAGATCTGCATGATATCAGCTTATGGGAGAACGTAGGAAGAAGGATTGGTGTCTGAAGGACTAAAGAATATCAGAGTAGCCAAGGTGTTCCCCTGAAATCAGGACAGGTGGAGTTGAGAACATCAGCTGAAACTTCAGGAGGTTGCCCAAAAGGAAATGAGGACAGGGACTACTGGTAATAACACAAAAGAGGCTAGAGCAGCTAAGACCCTATGGAATCTCAAATTTGACGTACCAGAGCTCTTTTCCAGGACAAGGTCCCACAATTTAGAAAAACTGCTGGGAATGAAGTCAACATTGAGCAGGATGGGGGCCACAGAGATTCAGGAAAGACAGGGTCCAGATAAAAGGAGGGAGAAGAATAGAACCAAGAAATTGCAAAAAACAAACTACCGTGTTCTTGAACACTATGTGGAATCAGTACACAAGGGAGCTCTGTGAAGCTAGGAAAGCTATACTGAACCCCACCTTCTCCGAAAAAATTCAAGACAATTAATTTCATATAAAGATAAGCAACCAAAAATTATCCAAGCCAAATGCCGTAAAAAGTAAAGAAATGCCGTGACAGAAATGAAAAAAGCAATAAGGAGCCTACAGAATAATATGCCTGGAGAAAATGTAATCATGCCAGAAAGATATACCCACAGAACAGGTCAAAACTTTCTAATTCAAAATGACATAAAGGGCTTTAGGAGAAAAGATAAAACACATGAAAAGAACAGAATTAGAAAAACACAGTACTAATGTTACAATTAAATGAATAATTTTAAATAAAAGAGAACTTGATTTCAAATATAAAGGCTGAATCAGAAGGAAATCAAGATGAATACATGCAAGATGAAATACCTTAAGTTGAAACAGAAGGTGAATAGGAAGAAAATTTTTTTACAAAAATGAATAAAGAGATAAAAAGGATTTGAGAGAAAGTGGCAGATATTGAAGAAAGAAAATTTAACATGGATAGTGGGAATTCCTGAAGAAAAAAACTAAACAAAAACAGAATAAATACTACAAACAACTATTATTTAAGAAAACTTTGCTACAATGATTTTGTGTGTGTGTGTGTGTGTGTGTGTGGTATACGGGCCTCTCACCGTTGTGACCTCTCCCGTTGCGGAGCACAGGCTCCGGACGCGCAGGCTCAGCGGCCATGGCTCACGGGCCCAGCCGCTTCGCAGCATGTGGGATCTTCCTGGACCGGGGCACGACCCCGCGTCCCCTGCATCGGCAGGCAGACTCTCAACCACTGCGCCACCAGGGAAGCCCCTACAATGATATTTTTTTAAGTTTTGGAACTACATGCTGAAAAAGCACACCACTTATCTGAGAATACTTGACCCAGAATGACCAACACATTTTAATAACATTACTAGGCTTTAAACAAATTATTTAATCCTTTGGTCATGTAAGCAAAAAAAGCCTGTGAATTATAATGAAAAATTAGCTTATTATCATATATTCAACATCAGTGCTTTAAGCCAAAAGAAAAGAGATTGACATATTTAAGATTCTCAAGGAAAGATGTGAGGCATGGATTTTATATCCAGCAAAATTGACTTTCCATTATAAAGGGCAAGAACAAGGAATATTGTCCCTGTGAGCCTGCCTGAGAAATCTGCTAAACAGTAAACTTCAGATAATCAAAATAACTAGAAGGATACTGACATAAGGACTGTTGGTGTGCCTTTGTGTATAGTCGATTGTACAGCGAAGACTGAATGAGTATTAGAAGGGAGAGAGTATTGTGTATAACATCTGTATGCTCAAATAGTTCAACTATTCAAAATTGGGATGGAGAGCAAAGGGAAAAACATAGGCAAAGACTGTTAGACTGGTTTTAGCAATTATTTTGGTGGTCGAGTATTAGTATCGTTATTTTGAGACTTTTGTGTAAGAAATCTGGGGTAAAGAAAATAAACAGTTATGGGACATTCTATTCTATAATTTCTTGTGTCCTTGAGAACCAAGATTCTCTGTGTAGAAGAAAGGAGACAAGATATAACACAAGACAGATTAAGCAAAAAAAAAAGAATGTATTCCTGCATTTGAAATGAAAATATCAGTAAGACTTGATGAAATATTTTTCTCTTTTTAAAAAAAAACTTGCATAAATGCATGTACTTCCTAGCTCTGTCCACTGAAGAAGCTTAGAAACAATGACCAACCCAATGCAATGGCACCCAATTGTGGTCCTAAAATATTTCCCAATAAAAGAAACCAGGGCCATCTGGAGACCTGGATGATTCCAGGTCTGAGAGTGGAAATGTACAGGATGATTTGGGAATATTTTATTAAACCAGATACTGAGACAGCTATCAAAAACTGTAAGGGTCGAGGCAAAAGAACTTAGGGGCTAACTTGAGGAAGCTCCCACAGCCAAAAATGGGACAATTCGAGTTTCAAAAGAATAATAATTGCAACTAATTGAAACCCATCAAATATCTTTAAACCCATGACCATATAGTATTTTTAAAGTAATCTGTCACCTTTGAATAATGGGGTTGATAGCCAATTCATTGCCTTGAAATTGCATTTGTAAAGCACAAAAGAATAAAGCATTTATCCTACCTTTCCTATGTGAACTTTACCACTATGTAACCGAAGAGTCGATGATAATTATCTCTTCCTAAAAGTATTCAGATTAATAAATGAAAAATAGATAACAAATTAGAATAGCACCTTTTTGCAACCTCACTGAAATTAATGGATCTAACCATCGGGAAACAGTAGCTGTTAATATCATGAAAACACAGAAAAAAGCCATGTGTCTCCTGAAGACCACACCATCCTCTTTGCCTTTGTCAAAGGACTCAACCTGAATCTGATCAAACTTCTGGATCCATATGCCAGTTTGTAGGAAATATAATGGATGGAAAAACATATTGACCCATGCCACAAATATGTCATCAGCAAAATCCAGAATGTGTGAAATTCTATATGTCAAAAGAGGTAAATTATAGGAAAAGAAGAAGGGGATTGAGGGGGGGACCTGTAAAATAAGAGACTTTAAAAACATATTATATTTAATTTTTTATTGAAGTATAGTTGATTTACAATATTAGTTTCAGGTGTACAATGTACAATGATTCAATATTTTTATAGATTATACTCCATTTAGTTATTTTAAAATATTGGCTATATTCCCTGTGCTGTACAATATATTCTTTTAGCTTATTTATTTTATACATAGAGGTT
The DNA here is from genome assembly GCF_003031525.2 of Neophocaena asiaeorientalis asiaeorientalis. Lineage (NCBI taxonomy): Eukaryota > Metazoa > Chordata > Mammalia > Artiodactyla > Phocoenidae > Neophocaena > Neophocaena asiaeorientalis. The sequence goes on along the minus strand of NW_020174264.1, from coordinate 490,772 downwards.
TGTACCCTATCCCTATCTTGCCCCTCCCCTCTTCCCTCTCTCCACTGGTAACCACTCGTTTGATCTCTACATATATGAGTATGTTTCTCTTTTGTTATATTCATTCATTTTATTTTTTAGATTCTACATATAAATGATAACATACAGTATTTGTCTTTCTCTGTCTGCGTTATTTCACTAAGCATAATACCCTCCATGTCCATCCATGTTGTTGCAAATAGCAAAATTTCATTCCTTTTTTGGCTGAGTAATGTTCCATTTTATGTTTCAGTATATACCATATCTTCTGTTGATGTACATTTAGGTTGCTTCCATATCTTGGCTACTGTAAATAATACTGCTGTGAATATTGGGGTGTATGTATCTTTTCAAATTAGTGCTTTTGTTTTCTTTGGATATATATACCCAGGAGTGGAACTGCTGGATCATATGGTAATTCTATTTTTAGTTTTTAGCGCAACCTCCATACTGTTTTCCATAGTGACTGAACCAATTTACATTCCCACCAACAGTGTGCTAGGGTTCCCTTTTCTCCACATCCTTGCTAACGTTTGTTATTTGTAGACTTTTTGACGATAGCCATTCTGACAGGTGCAAGGTGATATCTCATTGTGGGTTTGATTTGCATTTCCATGATGATTAGCAACGTTGAGCATCTTTTCATCTGCCGGTTGGCCATCTGTATGTCTTTGGGAAAATATCTATACAGTTCTTTTGCCCATTTTTAAAAATAAATTTATTTATTTATTTTTGGCTGCATTGGGTCTTTGCTGCTGTGCGCGGGCTTTCTCTAGTTGCGATGAGCAGGGGCTACTCTTCGTTGTGGTGCATGGGCTTCTCAATGCGGTGGCTTCTCTTGTTGCGGAGCGCTGGCTCTAGGTGTGCGGGCTTCAGTAGTTGTGGCTCGTGGGCTCTAGAGCGCAGGCTCAGTAGTTGTGGTGCATGGGCTTTGTTGCTCCATGGCATGTGGGATCTTCCCAGACCAGGGATCAAACCTGTGTCCCCTGCATTAGCAGGCGGATTCTTAACCACTGTGCCACCAGGGAAGTCCCTTTTGCCCATTTTTTAATCCGGTTGTTTGTTTTTTTGATTTTGAGTTGTATAAGTTGTTTATATATTTTGGGTATTAACCCCTTATCAGTCATATCGTTGGCAAATATTTTCTCCCACTCAGTAAGTTGTCTTTTTGTCTTGTCAATAGTTCGTTTTGCTGTACAAAAGCTTTTAAGTTTAATTAGGTCCTATTTATTTTTGTTTTTGTTTCCTTTGCCTTAGGAGACAGATCCAAAAATTATTGCTATGATTTATGTCAAAGAGTGTTCTGCCTATGTTCTCTTCTAGGAGTTTATGGTTTCTGGTCTTACATTTATATCTTTAATCCATGTTGAGTTTATATTTGTATGTGGTGTGAGAAAATGTACTAATTTCATTCTTTTACGTGTACGGTAAGTCCCCTACATACAAACGAGTTCCATTCCAAGAGTGCCTTCGTAAGTCCAACTTGTTCGTAAGTCCAATTTGTTTGTAATTCCAACAAAATTAGCCTAGGTGCCCAGCTAACACAATCGGCTAAATAGGACTGTGCTGTAATAGGTTTGTAATATTTTTCACACAAATAATACATAAGAAACAGACACAAAAAAATAAAGAAAACATGTTTACTCTTACAGTACAGTACCTTGAAAAGTACAGTAGTACGGTACAACAGCTGGCATCCAGGGGCTGGCATCAAGTGAACAGGCAAGGAGAATTACTGACTGGAGGAGGGAGAGGAGGTGGGAGATGTTAGAGCTGAAGGATCATCAGCAATAAGAGATGGAGGGCAAGCTGCAATTTCACTCATGCCTGACGTTTATGGCACAGGTTCTGGCTCCTTGCTGGATTCAATTCTATCTACCCTCTTGGAAAAACAATCCAGTGATGTCTGGGTAGTAGCTCCATGTCATAGATGACACAATAGCACTGGATTGCATTCTGAATGGCTGCTGCAACCTTCATGTACAGTTCTGTGTTTGGATCCTGTGCCTCAAAAACTAACAGTGCCTCCTCAAATAAAGAAAATCCCCTTGCCATTTCCTGCATCGTGAATCTCTTTGGTTCTTCAGTTACTTCTTCTTCCTCTTGTCTCTCTTTGTCCTTTCTTGGTGCATGGCACTTCTTAGCAGTACCAGCTACATCACCACTGCTTTTACGCTTGCTTCCAGACATCCTAGGCTTGAAATAAAGATACTGTACGACTGTACTCTCTACTGTACAGTAAAGTACACAAAAGTACAACCACTTGTAGAGGATGCACACACGTGGCAATGTATGCCAGACACGTGAACTAACTTACCTGATTGGACATGTGAACGCATGGTCACATCTTTGAAAGTTTGCAACTTGAAGGTTCGTATGCAGGGGACTTACTGTAGTTGTCCAGTTTTCTCAGCACTGCTTATTGAAGAGACTCTCTTTTCTCCATTGTTTATTCTTGCCTCCTTTGTCATAGATTAATTGTCCATAAGTGCGTGGGTTTATTTCTGGACTCTCTGTTCTCTTTCATTGATCTATATGTGTTTTTATGCCAGTGTCATACTGTTTTGATGACTGTAGCTTTATAGTGTACTCTGAGACCAGTGAGTGTGATACCTCCAGCTTTGTTCTTTTTTCTCAGGTTTGCTTTGGCTATTCAGGGTCTTTTGTTGTTCCCTACGAGTTTTAGGATTATTTGTTCTAGTTTGGTGAAAAGTGTTATGGGTATTTTGATAGGGAGTGCATTAAATCTGTAGACTGCTTTGGGTGATATGGACATTTTAACAATATTAATTCTTCCAATCCATGAACACAAGGTATCCGTCCATCTCTTTGTATAATCTTCAATTTCCTTCATCAGTGTTTTATAGATTTCAGAGTATAGGTCTTTCACCACCTTGGTTAAGTTTATTCCTAGCTGTTTTATTCTTTTTGATGCAATTTTAAACAGGACTGTTTTCTTACTTTCTGATAGTTCATTATTAGCATATAGAAAAGCAACAGATTTCTATATGTTAATCTTGTATCCTGAAACTTTATCTATCAGTTTTTGAATAGGCAAGACTAAGCTATAGTTTCTAGATACACCCAATTGGGTAATAAAACCACATATATATACAACGAAGGATTATTATAAAAAGTAAAGATGGTGGTTACTTTTGAGGGGAAAGAGAATTTTGAGGGGGAATCTCAGAGGGTGACTGGCAAAGTTCTATTTCTTGATCTGGTTAGTAGTTAGAATCATGTTTACCTTATAATAATGCACTGACATGTGTATTTGTTTTTTGTGGTTTTCTGTATATGTATTTCATTTTGTAATAAAAAGATTTGAAAAGCAATGTTTATACTCATATTACTATCAATATTGTCGTATTTTCACTGCATTTCTTCTCACCTGTCTCCACTCACCCCTGTACTTACTTATATCTGCATCACTCTGGGGGTCCACGACCAACAGAAAGAAAGTCTTTCTCAACTTCTGGATAGTAAAGCAATTGAAACCTCAGGGTAGGATGTGTAAGTTATTCTACATGGAACTTTGATGACGTTTATTTATGGGATCTAAAAGCTTGTTATAAACCATTTGCATCACAGAAGTTTAGGGACTTAGTTTACTAGAAATTTTGAGAACAATGGCAGAAGGTTTCAGAATAGTGGGAATTGAAAGGCATTACTTTGTGAACACTCCTGACAGGCTTTGGATTTCTAACTGGCACATATGACACGTTCCCTGGGTTCTTTTCAGACCAGATTACAGGAATTTTTTTTCCCTTTCGCATTTGCCTCTACCTGGACTGAATCTGATTTTTCTGCTTTTGATAAGAATAACAAAATCTGGAAAGCCTGTCTATCTTGAAGACAAGTCTAGACAAGTAATTAGGTTAAATGCCCCAAACATTTCACAATAGTAATATAAGGTGACATGCTAGAGAGGCATGAAGAATAATCCTATTATATTTACATGCGGATATTGCCCTTGGGGCTGGCCTAATTAGTCCCGTTAATCAGTATGGCCCTTTCAGTGCTAAGCTGGTGAAAAGCTAAACCTAATTAATACTCTCTACAGTCAAACAGAGTTCTGGCTGTAGTGGAGCCTAGGCTCACAGCTGTCAGGGAAATACTGCTGCATTATTTTTCTTTTCCTTCCATCATCTCTGCTCAACTCTCCCCTTCCCAGGTTGCAAGCATATAAGTAACTTGAGGGCAAAAACTGTGTCTCATCATCTTCGGAGTCTACCTGCACTTAGCGCCCTGAACTGCACGAAGCAGAGACAGGGTGTTACCTGTTCAATTCCTTTGTTACAGAAAAAAAAATTATCTGCAGGGGAAGCATGCAATGAAACTAGAAGTGTGCTTAGCTTTAATTTTTTCTTCTTAATTTTCAATTGAGGTATAATTTACATATGGTGAAATAAGTTTGAGGACTATGGTTTGATGAGTTGTGATAAATGGATACAGCTGTGCAACCCCAATACCTATCACGATATAGAACATTAGCATGACCCCAGAATATTCCCCTGTGCCCCCGCAGTCAATCAGCACAGGCCCCCAGAAGCAACCTCTGTTGTAAGTGATACTGTCATAGATTATTTAGGCCAATTCTGGAACTTCATGACATGAATGGAACGATACAGTATGTTTTCTTTTGCATCTGGCTCTGTAACACTACGTGAAACTTTCGATATTCATCCATGTGGTGTGTATAAGGGATCCATTCCTCTTTATGCCTGATGAGTAGTGTCCTGTACAAATACAAGACAGTTTGTTTTATCCCTTCTCTGGTTGATGAGGATTTGGTTGTTTCCAGTTTAAGGCTATAATGAATAGAGCTGCTATGAACATTCTTGAACAAGTCATTCTGTGAACACGTTTTCATTCCTTTTGAATAGATACCTAGGAGTGGGATCGCTGGCTCATAGGGTAGGTGTACGTTTCACTTCGTAAGAAACTGCGAAACAGTCTTGTAAAGTCGTCATATTATTTTACTTTCCCACGAAAACCCTGTGCAAGTTCAGGTTGCTCGGCACCCTCTTCAAATGTTCGTGAGCGTGTAGTAGAATCTTAACGTGGATGTAATTTGTATTTTCCTCATGACGAAAGGCGTTGATCAAGTTCTCGTGTGCATATCGGCCAATTTTATAGCTTCTTTTTCGAATTGTTTTTATTTTTATTCATTTTCTTTCATTGTTTGTTTATTTATTTTTGTTATGAGAGCTCATTCTAGATCTTGGTTGTTAGCTTTCTTTCTGATATGTGTTTGCTAAGTAGGTTTTCCCCGTCTAGCTTGTCTGTTCATTTTCTAAATATTGTCTTTGAGAAAGCAGAAGTTTTTAACTTTGATGAAGTTCAGTTTATCAATTTTTTTCTTTTATGGTTAGTGTTTTCTGTGTCCTGTCTGAGAAAACTTTGTCTACTCCATCATCACAAAGACATTCTTCTGTTGTTTTCTCCTATGTCTCTGTCATCTGCCGCATTCCCAGCAGCTGTTCTCTGCTAGATCTCGTAGTCTTGCCCTATGCTGTGCAGTTTGTATTCGACCAAAGGGGTCACCTGTACAGATTTCTGAAACTCCTCTTCTGCCCAGGTCCCTCTATCCAGTAAATTCCAGCCAGTTGAGCAATTTGGATATATGATCTCTGTTTCCTGAGCTCAGCAAGACTGCTGTTCTCTGTTTGGGTTACTTCCCCGCTGTAGTTTGGAAAGTTTACTCAAGCAAAAAGCAGACCAAAGATGAAGCTTACTTCATGTATCTCCTTCTCTCAGAGATCAAAATCCTGCGTTGTCTACTGCTTTAAACCGGTTGCTTCATGTATTTTGTCCAGTCTGATAGTTGGTTATGATAGGAAGGTAAGTCCAGTAGCCATAATTCTGCCATGATCAGAACCAGTCTTTAATTTTTATGTTTTTATATTGCCAGAGATTTCTCGGAGGATGCATACAAAGGCCCTTGCAAATCAATTCTGGTATCTTTAACGATGTGGTTGCGTTCCACAGTGTATTTTGCGTCATAGACACCTTTGAGAATCCAATGCAAGCTCAGGAAACTTTCTTCAGAAAAAATGTGCATGGTCACATTTTACAGGCAGTTCCGGAGATTTCACTGATTCCCTGAAGCCCAGCTGTGAACCATTGCTATCAACAGACTGAGAATTAAGAATCCCTGTTCAATATCCTTTCTACAGCTCTACATATGTAGTTGTTTTTGTTTTGTCTCCAAAATGAAAACAAGCTGATAATAGCCAACATAGAAAGTTTGGATAAATTTTATAGAAGTAAATAGGTTTGGATGCTGGAGCAAATATATTTCTATGCACACCTCACCAGCTCTGTGATTCGCTTTCTGAGCTTAGGAAAAGGTTTAAGATCTTTTAAAGTCTTTTTCTGAGTGAACCTAAACTCTATATCCACCATACTGTACCCTTCACACTTGTGTCTGAGAATGGATTCAATTGATTTTTGTATGGAAATCAATTGTTTTTATAGTAAAAAAATGGCTGGTCATTATGTAGTTAACCAATTCAGTTATGTGCTTATGAGTTCTCCTGTGAATAATAAAGGGAAATACAGCAATGAGATGCAGTTAAAAAGTGTACAACAGCCTCTCACCTGTTTCACATCAGTTTCTCCAGAAGCCAACTCTGAAATAAGGCCTCAAATACAAGAAGTATATTTGGGAGGTAGTTTCAGGGAACATTTGAAGGGGAGAGGGAAGTGAGATGGGACAGGGGAGAAAGCCAAGAAAGGGATTATGGTGAAGCAAGTTACTACTTTGGAAAACTGGAGCTTAATCCCACTGCGGAGCTCTGGGCGCCAGTATAAAACACACACCTCAGAAAGCTCACATCCGAAGGGCGAGAGAGCTGGGGTATCTATCCACCAATTCCCATTAGATATTGTTTGAGGCCTGCACTCAGAGGATGTTAATTCTCTGGCGTGCCCGGACTACTGCATGTGGGTAGACAGAAGGGATTCGGTGGCCAGAGAGATCCTTGAAAGATCACAGATGCTGGCCGTTGAAAGTCAAGCTGTCTTGAGCATACATCAGTGCTGAGGGGACATGGACACTAAGAGCAGCTGCTTTTTCCTTCAAGCCAAAACGGTAACTAGCCCTGGTGACACTTAGAGTAAAGAGCAATGTTTTCCCCCATTTTATAGTTTCATTTTGTTCTACAGAATGATGGATGCCTCTTCTGGAGTCCCCAAAACTTTGTATCTGTCAAACAACATATGCTCCCTAATACATCGTGTTCAGAAAATAACGTTCAAATTTGCTGATTTGCTTTGGTTTCTGCATTACTTCCCTCTGGCTGTGGCAGCTAGAGCATCATCGGAAGATGTTTGAATAATAAGCAAATAGAGTCCCTGCCAAATATAATTAACTTTCTCTCATATAAATTCTTTTTCTTGTGTGATGTCACCACAGGATTCTACACGACAAAGAAAATAAATGTAGTCTTGATGGAGACTGCTTTAGTTCATCTTCTAAATTGAAATCTAGAGTAACTTCAGGGAGAAGTTTTTTTCCCGGTATGCTTTGCTTCCTTTGAAATAGCTACCTAATAATGGCTAATGTCCTTTGAGTGCCAGGCTCTGTTCTAAGCCCTTTATGTGTATTAATTCATTTAAGATTTGTACAGCGCCGGAGCTTTGTACTATCATCGGTCACGTATTATAATTAAAGGTAAAGAGGCAGACAAAAATTATTTCCCTTACCTAGTAATGCCACAGAAATGATACGTAGAAAGTTCTAGAATCGAACGCCTCCTAACAACTGTAGCACAGTTTTTCCCACCTGCATCTCAACTAGCACGAGGTAGCTATCATCCAGCAAAGTAAATCTAGAGATGACTTGCTATTTCTTCTTCTCAAACTTCTCCCAGACATGGGTTCCAGCTGGGTTTTTTGTGAGCTCCTTCCAAGAAATAGGTCACTTCAGAATCTTGATGTACCTCACAATGGAGGCTGTTCCCACAGATACTTAGCAGACCAAAGCAATGTGCTCTAAGCACAGGTCAACAAATTTTTTCTGTAAAGGACCAGATAATAAATATTTTCAACCTTACCAGCCATATGTAGCCTGAAAATAGCCATAGACAATACATAAACAACTGGGCATATCTGTGTGCCAATAAAGCTTTATTTACAAGCACCAGCAGCAGGTTGGATTTTGCCCACAGGCTAAGTTTGCCCACCTCTGCTCGAGAAATATAGAGTGCAATTACATGCATCATTAATTGCCCATGAGTTCCATTTTCAGAAAGCCTTGGGTATGTAAAGCCATTATTACACAATTTGTAGGAAAAAGTCATGTGAAGTTAAAGCCAGAAGGGCCTTTAAGATGTCCTAGTCCAATGAGGAAATTAATATGGAAGACATTGCCACTTGATTTTATTTCCGTGTAAAGGCCTTTTTTATTGCCCCTGAGCCTTCTTGATAAGTGTTAAGTAGTAAAGGGAATATTGTGAGACTTGGGGAGAGAATATTCAGGGGAATAAACTTAGGTGTAGCCTCACAGAGTTCATTAAAGTTCTTCAAATTTAAATTGGGAAACCAGTGTTAAAGAATTAGGATCAAGTAAAGAATGCCAATAAAACAACCTTTACTTTCTCGTGCAGGATAGAAAAGAAAAATAATTCCACTTATACATTTAATGTTTGTTCCCATTTCTTACAGTAATATCAGGTGAATATATAATCACTCCTTGGAAGTAACCAAGTGACGTAAGTCTACCTAATTTAGGAGATCTTTTATTCTCTGGAAAACAACTTAGATGGTAAGAAAAATTGACTCAATTATATGTAAAAAGTTGTAATGGAAGCATCCTAAACTAAAAGAGACCCTAGACATTAGTTATTGCGGTTCCTTCATTTTACAAATAGGATCCCAAGGCTCAAGGGGTTCAATGTCATGCCGAAGGTCATCCAGGTAGAATGAAGCTGGGATAGAACCCACATGCGTTGAAGAGAGTCATGTTCCAATTTTAGAGCCAGAAGGGTTCAGTCCCAGCTCTGCTACTTGTAACCTTCTAACTTCAAGGAAGTTACTTAAACTCTCTGAGTCTCCATTGTATTATCTACAAACTGGGGATGACTGAGGACCGTTCAAGGTTTTGTAGTGATTAAATGAAATATCCAGTATAAAGTCCCGGGTACCTAGTAATTGCTTAATAAATGATAGCTGTCATATTCCGTTGGATAATTATTTATTGAGAAATAATATATGATGTAAGCCGTACATCAGGGAGTGGGGATGCAAAGATAAATAAGACAAAATCCTCACCCTAGACATGTTCATAGGAAACAGACACATGAGCAGATAATTGATGATATACATAGTCTGTGTTAAGTTCTATAATTGAGATATGCATAAAGTACTACGAGAATACAGGAGATGGAGCATTTACAACTGTGCTGGCCAAATCCAGTGTCTGTTAGCTATATGTAGCTATTAAGTACTTGAGATGTGGCTAATTCAAACTGAGATGTGCCAGAAATGTAAAATACAGGATGTTGAAAGCATAATACCCCCCCCACAAAAAGTAAAATATCTCATAGATAACTTTCTAGACTGACTACATGTTGAAGTGAAATATTTGGATAAATAAGGTCAAATCCTGTCTCTCCAGCATTCTAAGTCTGGCAAAGAAGACAGGCAAGCAATTGACATAATGCAATATTGGAGGAGCAATATGAGATGTATACACGTGGGGGAAAGCTGTGGGCCTGTGTCCCACATGATACGACATTTGAGCTAGCTCTGCAAGCTGCATGGTTCCCCCAGTGGAGGAGGGAGCAAGACGTGTGAGTAAAGGCATGGCAGTGTTCTGGAAAGAACAAGCTGTTGTTTCTTTTACCAGTTTCATCGGATGTCCTTGAAACCAGTGTGAAGAATGCAGTGCTGTTTGCAAGTCCCTTCCATAGTTTAGTTATTCAAGCAGTATTTATTCAGCATCGAATAATATCACAGCAGCTAGTACTTACTGAGTTCTTATAATGTGCCAGGTCTGCCTGATACCAAATTCTGTGCTCTCACCTCCATGAGGATACGGCCTCCCCACCTGTCTATACCGTCCCAGGAGGCCTTGAGCAGGAAAAAAGCAGAAAGGTCACAGCATAGCCAGAGGGAGCAGCTCCGATTGTGGTCACCTGGGATGTGACAGCCAGCTCTCATCCTACAAAAAACAGCTCTATGTAAAGCACATTTTGAAAAAGCAGAAAGCTCAACAGAGAACTTTCCGTGGAGATACTTAGAGTTGCCAGAAATGATCCTGTAGGGTAGAATTCCAGAGAGCAGCCAAGAGAAGCAGTTTGGAGCTGCCAGAGGGAAAGCTGCCCCACCAGGAACACCTCTGTTCCGGGAAGCTACTGTGAACAGAGATGCAGGAAACCACCATCACCAGAGATGGCTGCTGAGGCCGCTACTAATAGAAGGGTGAGCTGGGGAGACGATGTGAATCAAAGGTTTACCGACCGCTGCCATCTCGAGAGAAAACTGTCTTGACATCAACGCAAAGAGCTGACTCTGTTGATCTTTCAGTAGTCTGATTTCTAAAGATGTGGAACAAAGTTCCCTACCTATAAATCTGGTGAGATTGGTCCCCAGAACTTCTGAATGGGGGTTTCTTAGGCCAACAGTATGGAAAAAGAGTAAAAGAGAGTGTTGTGTCAGAGAAAGAGAGAGCTGAACTATGACCCAGCTAGTAAGTTTCTGGTGGAGGTTAAGCCTTTAGAGAAAAATACAGGGTTACATACACATGGCATGTATGGGAACAATCTATCTGTAGGATTAACCCAAATAAATAAAGCTTTGATCCATGCCAGTTTTCACTTTTAAATATAGATGACTCCTGGAATTTGGGATTTCCATGGTACCAGATGGTGATCCAAAAGATCTGAGTCACACTGGGAATCAGATTTTTTTTTAATTTTATTAAAGCATAGTTGATTTACAATATTGTGTTAATTTCTGCCATACAGCAAAGTGATTCAGTTATACATATATATATTCTTTTCCATTATGGTTTATCACAGGATATTGATTATAGTTCCCTGTGCTATACAGTAGGACCTTGTTGTTAATCCGTTCAATATATACTAGTTTGCACCTGCTAACCCCAAACTCCCAGTCCTTCCCTCTCCCATTCCCCCCTCCCCTTTGGCAACCACAAGTCTGTTCTCTATGTCTGTGAGTCTGTTTCTGTTTCATAAAAGTTCATTTGTGTCGTGTTTTAGATTCCACGTGTAAGTGATATCATATGGTATTTATCTTTCTCTTTCTGACTTACTTCACTTAGTATGATAATCTCTAGGTCTACCCATGTTGCTGGAAATGGCATTATTTCGTTCTTTTTTATGGCTGAGTAGTATTCCATTATGTATATATACCACATCTCCTGTATCCATTCCTCTGTCTATGGACATTTAGGTTGTTTCCATATCTTGGCTATTGTAAATAATGCTTCTATGAACATTGGGGTGCATGTGTCTTTTCAAATTAGAGTTTTGTCCAGATGTATGCCCAGGAGTGGGATTGCTGGATCCTATGGTAATTCTATTTTTAGTTTTCTAAGGAAAGTCCATACTAGTCCATACTGTTCTCCATAGTGGCTGCACCAACTTACATTCCCACCAACAGTATATTATTATTTGTAGACTTTTTAATGATGGCCAGGGAATCAGATTCTTGAACAGAAGTTCAAGTACATTCGACTATACTTGTGCCTGGGCTGTATAGAGAGTCTGAGAACCCAAGCCTCAAAGGAGACTGCCTGGCCCGAATTCCAGCCTTTTCCATCCCATAGCCATTTGACCATTAATGATTACTCCTCACTTCTCTGCAAGCAGAGATTTTGTCTGTCATGTTCTCTACAGAATCTCCAACGCTCAGTATATGCTTAGCACATAGTCATTACTCAATGAAAATCTGTTGAACTAAAGTGAGTTGCATAGTTGACAAGAATCATTCTTGTCAGATATTTATTAGGTATCCTGTATAGTGTGGTACACTTGATATTGGAAAATTCAGAATCAATGTAAAAGAATTCCAACAGACTTTTATCCAGAATCTACAAAGAACTCTTACAACTAAAGAATGAGATAAACAACCCAATTAAAGCACGGCCAAAAGATTTGAATAGACATTTTATCAAAGAAGATATACAAACGGTTACTAAACACGTGAAAAATGCTCCACATTATTAGTCACTAGGGAAGTGCAAGTTCAAACCGAAATGAGATACCATTTCACACCTTCTACAACGGCTAGAATGGCTATAATCAATACAACAGACGATAACAAGTGTGAAGAAACAGGAACTCTCATCCGTTGCTGATAGGAATATAAAATAATACTGCCATTTTGGAAAACAGTTTTGTAGTCTTTTAAATGGTTAAGCATGACTTTACCATACTGGACTTCCCTGGTGGTGCAGTGGCTAAGAATCTGCCTGCCAATGCAGGGGACACAGGTTCGAGCCCTGGTATGGGATGATCCCACATGCTGTGGAACAACTAAGCCCGTGTGCTACAACTACTGAGCCCACGTGCCACAACTACTGAGCCCGCACGCCTAGAGCCCGTGCTCCGCAACAAGAGAAACCACCGCAGTGAGAAGCCTGCACGCCACAATGAAGAGTAGCCCCCGCTCGCTGCAACTAGAGAAAGCCCGCGCGCAGCAACAAAGACCCAATGCAGCCAAATAAATTAAATAAATAAATAAATTTTTTAAAGTAAATAAATAAATTTAGCGTACGCCCCAGCAATTCCACTCCTAAGTATCTACCCAAGAGAAGTGAATATATATGCCCACGCAAAGACTTGCATACTGCGAGAGGTGTAATATGAACCCCATCTGTAGTTGAATCCACTGATGCTTGGCTAAGTTCAGGAATTTTTCCAAGGTCATAGAGTTAGTCAAGAGCAGAGCTAATATTTTAAGCCAACCTTGTCTGATTCCAAAGACTGTGTTTTTTCCCTCATTGTATCACACTGTTCCCCAGATGTGTACAGATTTTTAATAGAATTTTTTTCTTATTAAGAGTAAAACATATTCAAAACTGGTGGTGACATGGACAAGAGATAAAATGCTATTTAAGTTTGGTCTTCTATTCCATAAAGTCCTATAGTAAGACAGTTTTGGTAACCTCTCTGTATTTCTTTCCATTTTCTCATCTGAGAAATGGAGATATTAATAGCAACTAATTCCTAAAATTAAAAATTAATGAATGAGGTAATACAAGGTTAAGTGCATAGCACAATGCCTCACACATGGAAATGTTCAATAATTTTTATCTATCATTCTAAATGTTATTATAATCATTATTATCCTAAATTATTTCTCCGTGGACATTTAAGAAAGGAAAACAAGCGTCAGCTAACATATGAGGACTCTTCTCAAGAATATGTTGCTTATTTAGCTTTAGGAATTGTGGAAAAGTCATAATGGATGCTTTGATGATCTCACAGTGGATACAGGACAACTGCAAACATGCTGAATGTACTTAGGTTGGGAATGTACTCTTTTGAATAAATTAATTTGAGATGATGTCATATTCGTCAGCGTAATGGGACCACAAAAATGATTTATTTTCCAGCATTGCTGACATGTGTCGTCTTAAGCAAGATAAAGCAGTTAAGCCACAGTGATTACAAGTCCTAGGTCTCTCAAGTGGATTTTACAGGAAGTGAACCAATAAGAAATAAGCTCTCAATTCTGATTGAATAGTCATGGCAAAGACCCTGCCCTGCTCTGGGGGACAGGGCAATAGGGCAGGGTTAGAAGGGAGGGCGCCATTACCTGAGAGCTCAGCCTCTGTAGGAGGCTAAGATTGCTCTGAATATGACCTTTTGCACACCTGAGGCGGGGCCACCCAGAGCCATTATGCCATCGCCAGCCACATCCATCCAGAAAGAAGAAGAACAGACCAGAATGGTACTGTACCTTGGGATCAGAAATGGGAGAAGGGACGTGTACTAGTTCACTAGCGCTGTCATAAAAAAATTCCACAGACTCAGTGGCTTAAACCACAGACATTTATTTTCTCATAGTTCTGGAGGCTGGAAATCCCAGGTCAAGGTGCTGTCAGGGTTGGTTTCTTCTGAGGCCTCTCGGCCTACAGGTGGCCGACCTCTTGCTGCCTCTTCACACTGTTGTCCCTCTGAGGGTGTGCATCCCTGATGTGTCTCTCTGTGTGTCCTCATCTCTTCCTCTTTTAAGGACACCAGTCAGATTGGATCAGGACCCACTCTCACGGCCTCATTTTAACTGAATCACCTCTTGAAAAGCCCTATCTCCAAATACAGTCACATTCGGAGGTACACCTAGTCCAAAATATCACATGTATAAAATAATTTTGCGTTCCTAATGAATTCAATCAGGCACGTCCATTGGAAATTTGGTTTTTAAGTTGACATGGAACCCAGAGAGGTCATAATTTCTGTCTGACACGTAGGTGATGGCTGTACTGTCCATTAGGTAGAACAGGTGGTGGCCAAAGGGTTAATTCTCCTTGAGGGTCGCATAAGAAGTCTAAGAAAGATGTCATAAAGTATACTTTCTGTGAATCAGTATCATTTCTGAAGGAAATGACTTTAACAGAAATATGTGATATGTTCTCAGCGTTGCCTAAGAAAGACAATTGATAGAAAAAATATATATATAAATATATATAACCTGAAATTGCCCCCAGCAGGACTGGAGGGAAGCGATGATATTTTGGGCCAAAGGCCCCAAGCCAATTGTGCTTAAACGATGCACTTGAGGCTTTTCTGGAAAAGCTGAGTGCCGTCATTGGTCATTCTCCAGTTGAACGGACAAGGTGCCCCAAGTCATCTCCCAAATACTTTTTCATTTAAACTTTAAAGATAAGGGCCTCCCTGGTGACGCAGTGGTTGAGAGTCCGCCTGCCGATGCAGGGGACACGGGTTCGTGCCCCGGTCCGGGAGGGTCCCACGTGCCGCGGGGCGGCTGGGTCCGTGGGCCATGGCCACTGAGCCTGCGCGTCCAGAGCCTGTGCTCCGCAAACGGGAGAGGCCACAACAGTGAGAGGCCCGTGTACCGCAAAAAAAAAAAAAAAAAGATAAAAGGCAGCAGCTTCCTCTGGCACATTAGATCAAAGGTACTGGACAAACAGAGAACAGAGGACAAGAAGAAGACTGCATTTATCTAGTTCTGTGCTAGGTGATTGGCTTCACTCTATCAGCTCCCTGCTCCAGCAAAGCCTCCACCTCGCCTAGGAATAATAATAATCCTAGTCACCATCATCATCGTAACGGTAAAAGAGCCGATGTTCATGGGGAGCTTACTATGCACCATTGTTTTAGGTGCCCCATGTATATTAACTTATTGACTCATCATGTTAATCCTAGGAAGCCGGATACCAATAATAACATCAGCAGCCCATTTTGCGGATGGGAAAAATGAGAGCAGACAGGTGAAGTACTTTGAACAAGATCACAGAACTTGTAAGTGACAGGGCTGGGAGTTGGACCCAGTCAGCGCGGCTCTGGCATTCGTTCATGCTGCTCTGCACAGCCCTGCCAAAGCCCTTTGTTACCTATCAGGACGCCACCCCCAACTTAACAAACCTCGAGCCCACCTCCTCCCACTTCTTCCCTCCTTCATAGCTAACAAATGATTCTCTAGGCAGCTTCCTTGTAGGTTTTTTTAAAAAATTTTTATTGGAGTAGAGTTGATTTCCAGTGTTGTGTTAGTTTCAGGTGTACAGCAAAATGATTCAGTTATACACATATCCACTCTTTTTAGATTCTTTTCCCATGTAGGCCATTACAGAGTATTGAGTAGAGTTCCCTGTGCTGTACAGTAGGTCCTTGTTAGTTATCTATTTTATATATAGCACTGTGTATATGTCAATCCCAATCTCCCAATTTATCCCTCCCCCCGCCTTACCCCCTGGTAACCATAAGTTTGTTTTCTACATCTGTGACTATTTTGTAGGTTTGTTTCTAAAACAGTATATTTGGACATCAGTCAGATCCATTGAAAACATGAAAGTTGGTCACAGTTTCCTCTTTTTGATGCCTGTGTACTTGTCTTCCCCCACTGGATTTAAATCCCTTTTGAGGACGTAGATCATTCAACAAAGTCAGCCATCATATATTGAGAGGAGCCTACTTGGACTGGCTTCTCTTTCTAGGTTTACACAAGTCACACCAGGCACTGTGCTGGGCGCTTAGGAAGGATCATGAAAAAGACAAATAAGCGTGGTCTCTGCAAAGAGCCCACCTTCTCATCACAGTGTTTTCTCAACACTGGCTGCACATGTGAGTCACCTGCGGGAGCGTCAGCATAAATACCAGTGCCCCACCCTAGACCTAGACCCTTTGAATCAGAATTTCTAGGGGTGAGGCCAGGACGTGGTATTGATAGTTTTTCTGGAGCTCACCAGGTCACTCAAATAAGCAACCCAGGCTTGCCTGTCCCTGTGGAGAGACACACATATGAATGAGTAATTAGAAGATACTGTGGTTAAGAGCAGAGTGCTACAAATAGCACGAAGACAGAGCTACTGCTTCTGACCAGAGACCCCGCAGAGGACTTCACAGATGAGGAGACCACTAACCTGGTCTAATTGGATGAGAAAATGCTCCCATGGTAGAAGGGAGGGGGGCGTGGATATTCCAGGCAGATTGAAGAGCACGTGTAAAGACACAGAGTTATGGAAAAGGAAGATGCATTTTGAAAAGAAATAGGGTTCCCCCTGGCTGAACAGTAGGTGGGTGTCAGCAGAGCGGGAGCCTGATCATTAATGGCCTTGGGTGCCATGCTGGGTACTACACCTTAATCCTGCAAGTAAGGTTCCTGGCTGTCGTAGCCTAAGTATGAACTGGTATCCTACTTCCCTTAGGTTATGTAAAAGAGGACTCAATATTTTTCTATAGAAATTTTATTATAGAATTTAGGGAGGAAAAAAACAGAACTGAAAGCAGAGAAAATCAAAGGCAGAGAAACTAAATAAATTTTGCTATAATTAACATGTGGAACGCACCTTTGTCATCCCTAAAGAACACTCGGGTAGGAGCCCTTATCAAGCGAGGACCATCTTCCCTTCTTTCCCGTGAGCGTCTTTGAGTTCACGTTAACCTCCAGAAGAAAAAAAAATTTCTTCGTCTGCTTTAAATTCTCCTGTGAAGGAGGAGATAATGTCAAGAGGCTCCTATTTGGGAAACATGGAATACTTCTAAATCTTGTTGTATTGATATTTATCAAGGACAGAAGACAGTCAAAGCCTTCCATCTGGACGTGGGGATCCCATTTTTTCCCTGTACCCCAAAGTTCTTTAATAAATCTCTCCATGGAAATGGGGGCCCTGAAAAATTGTAATTCTTAGAGTTTATCAGTATGATTATTTTGTGCCATCAGTAGTGACAAGAAGCTATATTAAGGATGGTCAGTCACTGGTTGTATGACTTACTGCAAGTCATTTCACCTCTCTGAGCCTCGTGTTTCTCAATTGCATCCTGAGAGGTTATGATCAGTTCCTACCAGCTCTGAGATTCTGCGACTTCTGTGGGTTCTACGTTTTTTCCAACCCTAAAGTTTGGTGATCAAAATCACTTCTGATGCTAACTCACTGTGATTCCTCTGACAGCCCATGAAAGCTATTTTACACCTTGGCGCCCCCCCAGAGAAATCAGCTTAAAGTGTTTTTCTTTGACAAAAATGTGGGCTTAGTTCTTAAAAATGCTGTCAGTTTGCATGCAGTTTGATGGAGCTGCTTAAGAAATCTGTCAGCGGCATCCTGGGTTAAACTGTTGAGCAAGTGAACTGATCCTGTACTAACGTGGTTGAGTATTTTCTGACAGCCTGCGATAGCTTCTTTAGCTCTTTGTGTTCTGTCAACTACTGGACATAGCTTCTTAAAGAGGGGTGAGTCTTTGTGTGTTAAAGGATGTCAAAAGTGGTTCCGTCACTTACATTTCAAGGGCATTCTATGCAAGGCTGCCCCAGGTCTCTGTTGGAATGCCCAGAAAGGTTCTGGTAGCCCCTGCTCCACAGAGAACTACTCTGTTTCTTCTTAGAAGATGAAGGTTCATTCTTTTTTTCTTTTTTTTTGAAGGCTGCACAAGATGGCTTTATTTCTTTTATTTCTTTTTTTTTTTTTTTTAACATCTTTATTGGGGTATAATTGCTTTACAATGGTGTGTTAGTTTCTGCTTATTTCTTTTATTTCTGAAGAAATAGTGAAACTCTAGCCTTCCATGCTTCTGTTCTCTCCATCAAATTCAACCGTACTTGTGAGGATTACAAAGAGCTTGGCAACAGGGTACTGGGAGGTAAATATGTCTTTACAGCTGAGCTGTAACTGAGCTAGGTTAAGGGAGAACACGGACAACTTTAGTTTTTTATTTTCCATTAATATAGTAATGTTTGGGTGTCTGAGGAGGATTGATGGGGCATAAAAACCCAATCTAATTTCTCAGGCTATCAATCATACCTATTTAACAATGCTTTCCCCCTTCCCTATAGTATTCTTTTAGTTCTGGTGAAGGTTCATTCTTGTCTGAGTATTTGAATTTCACCAAAAAGGTGAAAAAGCCTGACTTTGGATATGCAAAATTAGAACAAATTACTCAGTACTTGTTTGGGGTACCCTAGTCTCTTACCATGTCAGAGCTTCATACCCTACCTCCTCCATTCCAAGAACCACCCCAACTGCTTCCGTTACCAGTTTAGAATGGAAGCCCCAAAGACAAACGCAGATAGCGACTGGTCATACTATACGGGCACACTATAAGTATGAGGCATACTGTTCACCTGTTACTGCTGCCAAAGTGACATCATTACTATTATTAAAGTGTTATGACAGTCCCACGATCATGTACGTGTTCTAGTTCCCTGTTGCTCAAAGCACGGTTTGTGGACCAGCAGTATTGCCATCATCGGGAACCTTGTGAGAAATAAAGAATCTAAAGCCCCACTTTAGGTTGAGGGTCCGCCTGTCGATGCAGGGGACACGGGTTCGTGCCCCGGTCTGGGAGGATCCCACGTGCGGCGGAGCGGCTGGGCCCGTGAGCCATGGCCGCTGAGCCTGCGCGTCCGGAGCCTGTGCTCCGCAACGGGAGAGGCCACAACAGTGAGAGGCCCGCGTACTGCCAAAAAAAAAAAAACAAAACAAAACAAAAATAAAGCCCCACTTTAGATGTGCTGAATCAGAGTCTGCTTTTTCACAAGATATCTAGGTGATTCGTAAGCCCATTAGAGTTTGAGAAGCGCTGGCTTGAGTATAGACTTTGGAGTCAGACTAGCTGTGTGACTAGGCAATGAAAATAAAATGTGACATTTACTAAGGGCTTAATGGTACCAGAACTTGTGCCCAAGTCATCCTAATTAAATAACACCTCTGAGCCCCTGTTCTTTTTTCCATAGAACAAAACACAACAGTACAAAACAAAGATAAAGATACTTAGTTCATACAGCAAATAGCACCGCCAAACTGCTCCATCCTAAACCCAGGCATCATCCTCGATTCCTCCCTTTCCCCCACCTTCATCCAGTCCTGACTGCCCGACCTGCAGTCTCTCTAAGGATTCCATCTACTTATCTCCCTCTGCATAGCCAACAGCTTAATCATTGTTTCCCTTGCCTGTACCACTGCAGTAGCCTGTTGACTGGTGTCCATCCACCATCCATCTCAACTCAATCCATTCCTCACATAACATTAAAATACATATGATTTTAAAACTCAAACATAAAATGCCTTAGGTACAACCTATAACAAAAGCTGATTTGTAAGATGTAATAATTTCCAAATGTAAGCAAAGTAACCTGGACGTGACTTCAGAGAGGAATATTTGATGTGGTTCTTATGGATTCTAGGGAAGGGGAGACCAAA
>NW_020174264.1:466782-470692 GCF_003031525.2 Neophocaena asiaeorientalis asiaeorientalis | reverse complement strand
TACCATGAGAGTGGACGTGGATGCAGCAGGCTAGCTTTGAGATCAAGCACTTGCCTCCCTCAGGCTGAGTTTTTTGCTATCAAGGTTGCCTTTTGAGTATAATTTGGATTCCCATGAAAATTCTCCTGATGGACAAAATATACCGATAATCATCTTGTCTACCTATCAGTCTTTCTTCTTAGCATGTTAATAAATTTGCATTGTTTTATTCATCTGTCCTTCATGAGGTCATCCCGCCCAAACCAACTAATTCTGAGAAGACTGACTAAATCGCGTTCTTGATATCCATATTGATTTGGTTGCAAAACAAACCAATCCAAACACATAGTGGTTTAAAGACACAACTATTTATTGAGCTCATGCTTCTGTAGGTCATCAGTTTAGATTGGGCTAAAATGGCTGGTTCTGCTGGTTTGAGCTACCCTGGTTGACCTTGGTTGGGACTCGCACATGTAGCTGTAATCAGCTGCCTGGCTGATGGCCTGTTCTCCTCCACATGGTGTCTAATCCTCCAATAGGCTAGCCTGGGCTTGATGGCAAGATTTCAGGGGCACCAAAAGGACAAGCCCCGATGCACAAGCACTTTTCAGGTTTCTGCTCATGTCATATATGCTATTGTCCCATTGGCCAAAGCAAGTCACAAGGCTAAGCCCAGAGTCAACGTGGGAGGGAACTGCTAAAGGACATGGATACTGGAAGCCATGAACAAATTGAGCCATCCTTGCAAGCAATTCTGAAGCTGATAGCCAAGACATAGTTATGACATCAAGGAACCACCAATCACTAAAATCAGGCAGCTTCAGACATTCTGGAGTCATTGTCTATTTTCAATATATCCAACAATTGCAATATTCTATACCATTTTCTTAAAGTAAGGTAAACCCACCTGCATGAGATGAATGCAGAGAAAAAAGCCCTTCATCCACGGGCGGTACTGCCACCTCTGTCTTCCGTATATTTGGGTGTCATGACTGTGAACACGAAGTGTTAATGGCATGGCTCATATCCATGCTGTATTGTCAGGAATGGGAGCAGGGAGTGAGAAGCCAATTCTCCCCTTTGGCATATAAGGAATCACAAGTTTCAACATCCATAGCAGATGTCAGAGTTTTCTGGCCTTTCATGAAATTTGACTTAACTGTGTTACACTACTAGAGCAAAAAGATTAAAAAAAAAAAAAAGTATGTGTTTCCAAATACAGCTGGTGAAGAGAACTCTTCGTACTAACAAAACTAAATTAAAAGCTGTCTAAAGTGATTAGGTCAGAACTCTATGGCAGATTTCAAAAAGATGAACTCAGTTAAACCTGGGTTATCTTCTGGAACATTCGATGGGTATTGTGTGCCTGTAGGGGTGCCTGGTGAGCTTTCTCCCCAGAGTCCTGAGTAGGAGGTAGGACCTGAGCCCCACTCTTTTTGGCATCATCCATCAAACTATGTGGAATTTTTTTCCTAATGCATCTTCACCTCTTGAGATTCAGCCATCAGCGTGGGAAGAAGTAAGGACACTGATGTCTGATCTCTTCAACCACTTTCTCTTTCCTTGGATCTTTCTCCCAGAACCAAAAGAACTTCCTGTCCCTGTGGAATAGAAGCATCTCTTCCCCATTTCCTCCTTCCTTGTGTGTGATCTTTGATTTCTCCCATTCTTTTCCTAGTCCTAAACCTATGATTCACAAGATATTGGAAAGGGAGCAACACCTAAAAGGGAATAAAAAATACATTGAGTTCTTATTTTCAAAATATCATCACCATCTACTTGTTTTCAAAATTATATTTTTGCTTCAGCAGAAATGGAAACATTTTCCAAGCATAACATAAAAGTAGTGTCTGTGTAATAGCAAGAATATCCCAAAACTTGGCATAAAGATAAGCCAGAAAGGGATTTGTGTTGGTGACAGTATCTGTCTTACATCTCTCTCGTTCTCTCTCCTTTTTCTTCCTATTAAGCTCCCAGATATTAATGGATGCAGAGCTGTACAGTGGCGAGAAGATGGTTGTGCTTAAGAAACATGGTTTTTTTTTGTTTGTTTGTTTTGTGGTATGCGGGCCTCTCACTGTTGTGGCCTCTCCCGTTGCGGAGCACAGGCTCCGGACGCGCAGGCTCAGCGGCCATGGCTCACGGGCCCAGCCGCTTCGCCGCATGTGGGATCCCCCCGGACCGGGGCACGAACCCGTGTCCCCTGCATCGGCAGGCGGACTCTCAACCACTGCGCCACCAGGGGAGCCCAGAAGCATGGTTTTGAATCCTAGATTTTCTACTTGGTAATTGTATGATAGGGACCAAATTCACCACATTTCCCTGAGCCTCAGTTTCCCTTTTTCTGATATTGGCATAAATGCCTTTCCTCACAGCCTTGTACTGAGAATGAAATAAGGTATATAAGCAGACACCTAGTTCAGTACCTGACCTACAGTGGATGCTTGGTAAATGGCAATATTATTATACCCTCAGTTAATAGATTTTTTCTTCTCAAAGCATAACATCCAATATCCCAGTCCATATCATCCCATGACGCTCCCTCCAGCCTGCAGGTGTTACCAGCTTGTGTTATCAACTTTACTCTTTTAACATCTCAGCCTTTCTCTCTGCAAAGGCTTCCCAGCAGAGAAATTCTGCACTCAAAGTCTTCCCAGGGCTGGGGCAGGTAGGAGGGGAGGAGAGGAAATTTCTCACCACCTGCCTGCAGTGTGGATGCCATTATGTTTGCATAATCTGTTTATGCAATGCCTCGAGTCCAAATAGCTCACGAAGCATTTTATAAACTTAACTGGCTCTACAAAGCATGTTGCAAAGAGCAAAGTACTAGGCCCACCACTGGGATGGCTCCCCTCCAGGGTACGGTGAAGAGGCTGCAAAACCTGGCACAGGAGCTCTTCCCAGCAATTAGGAAGGCAAGTAAGGAGAAATGCTCTGACTTCACCTGAGGGCACAAGGGAGCTGGAATCTTAAGAGGAAATGACCCTAGCTGGAAGCGTAATAAGAAAATAGAGATGCCTGGCTTTCATAACCATGGATAGCCGAGAAATCAGATTTGTGATGCACCTAGAGATTTAATTTCTTTTCTTCAAGCCAGCATAATGCTCAGAAAATAATAGATCAAAGTTTCTCACAGCGTGGCTGGGGAGGACCACATTGGAATCATTTGAGATGTTTTTAAATATGCAGGTTCCTGGGCTCACCTCACCTCTATGGCTGATCCAGGGGATCTAGACTGAGGCCTGGGAGTCTGCATCTTAAAGCAACTTCCAGTGATTGCATTATGTCCCAAAAGGGTTTTTTTAAAATAAATTTATTTATTTTATTTATTTATTTTTGGCTGTGTTGGGTCTTCGTTGCTGTGCGTGGGCTTTCTCTAATTGTGGCGAGCGGGGGCTACTCTTCCTTGTGGTGCGTGGGCTTCTCATTGCAGTGGCTTCTCTTGTTGCAGAGCACGGGCTCTAGGCACGTGGGCTTCAGCAGTTGTGGCGTGCTGGCTCAGTAGTTGTGGCTTGCAGGCTCTAGAGCACAGGCTCAGTAGTTGTGGTGCACAGGCTTATTTGCTCCGTGGCATGTGGGATCTTCTTGGACCAAGGATCGAACCCGTGACGTCTGCATTGGCAGGCAGATTCTTAACCACTGAGCCACCAGGGAAGTCCCTGTCCCAAATTCTTTTGTCTTTTGTTTCATTTCCATCTCCTTTTATTGCTCCCTGGAAAGTGGTGGGGAAGCAGCAGAAAATCCAGGAAATCCCAGAGGGACCAAGTAGCAACGCTGAGGCACTGAGCTTCATATGGGCCATGGAAGTAAAGAAAACCTCTCCCCGCCCACTCCCCACCCTCAAGAGAAAGTGATTATTGAAAAGTACAGCCTTATTCCTTCTCACAAATAAAACACTCCCAAGAGCCCCCATCATAGGTATCTTTATCAG
>NW_020174264.1:451479-466227 GCF_003031525.2 Neophocaena asiaeorientalis asiaeorientalis | reverse complement strand
CTTTCCAAATTCGTACTTTTAAGTCTCATAAAGATTTTTTTATTGAAATCTAGTTGATTTACAATGGTCTGTTAGTTTCAGGTGATTCAGTTCTATATATGTGTGTGTGTGTGTGTATATACACGTGTGTGTGTGTGTGTGTGTGTATATATATATATATATATTCTTGTTCAGATTCTTTTCCATTATAGATTATTACAAGATATCAAATAAAGTCCCCTGTGCTATATAGTAGGTCCTGGTTTTTTATCTGTTTTATATATAGTACTGTGTATATGTTAATCACAAACTCCTGATTTATCCCTTCCTTTTTAAAAACTTCTTAACTCAGCTGATTATACATTAATTTCATTTCAGGCAGTGGTTCTTGATGGTTTTCAAGTCAAAGACTGCTTGAGACTGATGGGAACTATGAATCCTCTCCTCTCTAAAAAATGTACACACACACAATATTTTGCAATAGCTCAAAGTCTTAGGACTTTTTTTTTTTTTTTGGTACGCGGGCCTCTCACTGCTGTGGCCTCTCCCGTTACGGAGCACAGGCTCCGGACGCGCAGGCCCAGCGGCCATGGCGCACGGGGCCAGCCGCTCCGCGGCACGTGGGATCCTCCCCGACTGGGGCACGAACCCGTGTCCCCTGCATCGGCAGGCGGACTCTCAACCACTGCGCCACCAGGGAAGCCCAGTCTTAGGACTTTTAAGTGTGGTCCCCATGCCAGTAGTATGGACCTCACCTAGGAATTCCTTGCTAGGAATGTAGATGCCATTTGTGACAACATGGATGGACTTGAAGGGCATTATGCTAAGTGAAATAAGTCCGACAGAGAAAGACAAATACTCTGTGATCTCACTTATATGTGGAATCTAAAAAAAACCCCAAACTCAGAAACAGAGAACAGATTAGTGGTTGCCAGGGGTGGGAGGTAGGGGGTAGGGGTAATGGGTGAAGGTAAGGTGGTCAAAGGGTACAAACTTCCAGTTATAAGATGAATAAGTTCTGTAATAAGTAAGCATGGTGACTATAGTTAATAAAACCATATTGTATAGTTGAAAGTTGCTGACAGTAGATTTTTAAAGTTTTCACCACACACGCACAAAAAATTGTAACTATGAGGTGATAGATGTGTTAACTAACTTTATTGTGCTAACCATGTTGCAATATATACAAATATAAAATCATTAATTCTACATCTTAAATTTATGAATGTTACATGTCAATTATATTTCAATAAAGCCAGGAAAAAAAGGAATGTAGATACTTGACAAAATTCAACATACTTCCATGGTAAAAACTCACAGCAAATTGGGTATAGAAGGAATGTACCTCAATGTAATAAAGGCCATATACGACAAACCCACAGCTAACATCATATTCAATGGGGAAAGGTTGAAAGCTTTCCTACTAAGATCAGGAACAAAACATGAGTGCCCACTCTCACCATTCCTGTTCAACACAGTGCTGGAAGTCCTAGCCAGAGCAACTAGGCAAGACAAAGAAACAAAAAGTTGCCAAATCAGAAAGGAAGAAGTAAGATTGTCTCTGCAGATGATATAATCATATGTATATATACAATATATATAAAGATTCCACCAAAAAGCTGTTAAAACTAATAAACAAATTCAGTAAAGTCACAAGATACAAAATCAACATACAGAAATCAGTTATGTATCTATACACTAACAACAAACTATCTGAAAAAGAAATAATGAAAACAGTTCCATGTATAATAGCATTAAAAAGAATAAAATACTTAGGAATAAATTTAACCAAAGAGGGAAAAGATCTCTGCACTGAAAATTATAAGACATTGATGAAAGAAATTGAAGAAGACGCAAATAAATGGAAAGATATCCCGTGTTCATGGATCAGAAGAATCAATATTATTGAAGTGTCCACACTACCCAAAGCCATGTGTAAACTCAGTGCAATCCCTATCAAAACTCCAATGGCACTTTTCACAAAAAATAGGAAAAACAATCCTAAAATTTGTATGGAACCACAGAAGACCCTGAATAGCCAAAGCAATCCTGAGAAAAGAACAAAGCTGGAGGCATCACACTCCCTGATTTGAAACGTTATTACAAAGCTATAGTAATCAAAACATTATGTTATTGGCATAAAAACAGGCACACAGACCAATGGAACAGAATCAACAACCCAGAAATAAATCTACGCATATATGGTAGACTAATATTTGCCAAGGAAGCCAAGAATACACAGTGGGGGAAAGTATAGTCTCTTCAATAAATGTTGTTGGGAAAATTGGATATTCACGTGCAAAAGAATGAAATTGGATCCCTATCTTACACCACTCAAAATACTAACTTGAAATAGATAAAAGACTTAAACATAAGAACTGAAACCTTAAAACCCCTGGAAGAAAATATAGGGAAGAAGCTCCTTGACATTGGTCTTGGTAATGATTTTTTGGATATGACACCAGAAGCACAGGCAACAAAAGCTAAAATAAACAAATGAGACTATATCAAACTAAAAAGCTTCCACAAAGCAAAAGAAAATATCAACAAAATGAAAAGGCAACCTATGGAATGGGAGAAAATATTTGTAAACCATCTATCTGATAAGGAGTTAATATCCAAAATATGTGAGAAACCCATACAACTCATAGCAAAAATCAAATCATCCTAGAAAATAGACAGAGGACTTGAATAGACATTTTTCTAAAGAAGATAACAAATGGCCAATGGGTACCTGAAAAATTGCTCAGCATCACTAATCATAAGGGAAATGCAAGTCAAAACTAAAATGAGCAAACTTCACACCTGTTAGAATGGCTATTATCAAAAAGACAAAAGACAACAAGTGTATGTGAGGCCGTGGAGAAAAGGGAATGACTGGGGCGCGAACCTGTGTCCCCTGCATCGGCAGGCGGACTCTCAACCACTGCGCCACCAGGGAAGCCCTCCTCAAATTTTTAAAAATACAGCTACCATATGATCCTGCAATCTCACCTCTGGGTATATATCCAAAGGAAATGAGATCGCAGTCTCAGAGAGATATCTGCACCCCCATGTTCATTGTAGCATTATTTTACAATAGCCAAAACATGGAAACAACCTAAGTTTCCATCAGTGGATGAATGGATAAAGAAAATATTGTTATAAAGCAGAAACTAACACAACATTGTAAAGCAATTATACTCCAATAAAAATGTTTTAAAAAATAAAAATAAATTAAAAAAAAAATAAAATGGTTTTACAACCAGGAAAAAAATGTTCTAGAAATTATATGAAAGTCCTAAAATATTAATATGTCCTAGTATAATGTAATCAGTCATAATTCTAGTTATTATATTAAAATGTGAAAAACTGAAAGCATTTCCTCTAAGATCAGGAACAAGACAAGGATGTCCACTCTCACCGCTATTATTCAACATAGTTTTGGAAGTCCTAGCCTCGGCTAAACGAATCAACGGACAAAGGATTAATATCCAAAATATATAAACAGCTCATGCAGCTCAATATTAAAAGAACAAACAACCCAATCCAAAAATGGGCGTAAGACCTAAATAGACATTTCTCCAAAGGAGACCTACACATGGCCAAGAAGCACATGAAAAGCTGCTCAACATCACTAATCATTAGAGAAATGCAAATCAAAACTACAATGAGGTATCACCTCACACCAGTTAGAATGGGCTTCATCAGAAAATCTACAAACAACAAATGCTGGAGAGGGTGTGGAGAAAAGGGAACCCTCTTGCACTGTTGGTGGGAATGTAAACTGTTACAGCCACTATGGAGGTTCCTTAAAAAACTAGAAATAGAATTACCATATGATCCAGCAATCCCACTGCCTGGCATATACCCAGAGAAAACCACAATTCAAAAAGACACATGCACCCCAAGGTTCATTGCAGCACTATTTACAACAGCCAGGTCATGGAATCAAGCTAAATGCCCATCAACAGACGAATGGATAAAGAAGATATGGTACATATATACAATGGAATATTACTCAGCCATAAAAAGGAACGAAATTGGGTCATTTGTTGAGACGTGGATGGATCTAGAGACTGTCATACAGAGTGAAGTAAGTCAGAAAGAGAAAAACAAATATCGTATATTAATGCATATATATGGAACCTAGAAAAATGGTACAGATGAACCGGTTTGCAGGGCAGAAATTGAGACACAGATGTAGAGAACAAACGTATGGACACCAAGGGGGGAAAGCCGCAGGGGGGTGAGCGTGGTGGTGTGATGAATTGGGCGATTGGGATTGACATGTATACACTGATGTGTGTAAAATTGATGGCTAGTAAGAATCTGTTGTATAAAAACAAATCGAAAAAACCTATTTTTAAAAAAATTTTTAAAATAAGGCTTTTTAAATAAACAAAACAAAACAAAAAAAAAAAACAAAACCTTCACAGCAGCACCTAGATTGGCACTTGATTAAATCACTGGGTGCTGCAACATAGCCAAACTGCCATAGAAAAGGAAGCACCACAGAAGCTAATGGAATTAATTTCTCCTTATTACCACTTTTTCCCTATTACTTTTCCAAAACCTTTGAATGAAAAGACAAAATGGCATGGACATAAGGGGAGGTTGCTACTTTTGAAAGGCTGGTACACTTAAACTGTTGTTAAAATGAAATTACTTCCCTTAAAGAATGAAGAAAAATGTATGTCGCGGAGATAATGAAATTTCTCTGTTGATTCCATTATAATAAATCAGGTCTTTAATAATGAAAAAAGAAATATATATACACAATGGAATATTATTTATCCGTAAAACAAGAAGGAAATCCTGCTTTTTGCAACTTCATGGATGGACCTTCAGGTCATTATGCTGAGTGAAATAAGTCAAGCAGAGAAAGACCAATATTGTATGTTCTCACTTATATGTGGAAACTAAAAAAAGCTGAATTATAGAAACAGAGAGTAGAATGATAGTTACCAGGGGCTGGTGCATGGCGGGAAGGGGGAGATGTCGATCAAAGAGCACAAACTTTCAACCGTAAGATGAGGATCTAAAATATCTGGGGATCTAATATACAGTATGGTGACTATAATTGACTGTAATGTATTGTATACTTGAAAATTAAGAGAGTAAATGTTAAATGTTATCACCACAAACAGAAAAGGTGATTATGGTAGGGGATAAAAGTTTTAACTAACCTTGTCGTTAGTTATCTATATATGTATTAGTTAAATACATATATTCACAATATATACATGTATCAAATCATCACATTGCACACCTTAAACTTACATATGTTATGTTCAGTAATATCTCTGTAAAGCTGGAGGAAAAAAAGGAAATGTAGATGCTTGGTCCTCACCTAAGAACTGCCAAGATAGGGACTTTCCTGGCGGTCCAGTGGTTCAGACTCCACGCTTCCAATGCAGGGGGCACGGGTTCGATCCCTGGTTGGGGAACTAAGATCTAAGATCCCACATGCCGTGTGGCCAAAAATAATAATAAAGTTTAGCTTAAAAAGAAAGAACTACCAAGATATGATCTGCATTTTAACAAGGCTCCCAGAGAATCTGTATACTCATTACATTTTGAGAAAGTGTACTTAAGTTACAGCTTTGTTTGTGGTACTCAACCTGGGCAAATGTACTGTTGAAAATATCCCCCAGGGGATTCTAGCACACAGTCAATGTGGAGTGGTTCTCAAACATTAGCAAGCTTGAAAAACCACAGGTTGCGGGGCCATACCCCCAGACGGATTAAGTATGCCTGGGGTGGAGCCTGAGATTCTGTACTTCTAACAAGTTTCCAGATGATGCGTCTGCTCTTGGTAGGGGACTAGACTGTGAGAACCACTAGTCTATTCCCGTCATCCATGGCCCAAACTCTTAATTCAAAGACAAGTTGAAGAAGCAGGACGATTCTGAGGACAAAAATAATCATTCTCCACAATGACTTCAGTTCTCTCTACCCAGCTATTTCCGCCAGCTCAGGCAGAAGGTAAAGCACACTTGACTTGAATTGGTAAACTGGAGTAATCTTTATATCAAACAATTAGGATGCTGAGTAGTAAAACAGAAAATTTTTCTTCCCCCCTTCCCACTCAACACTGTGACTGTCCATTCTCAGGACAGTTCTTTCCAGCTCCTTGAGTGAAATCTAGAACAGTACCCACAGATTTTCCTTATCATTCTTAGGTTTAAAAAAAAATCCTCTGGCAACTTTAGTTCCCCAAACAGTATGAGTTCAATAATTAATATGTCCAATCTAGCTTAATAAGCAAAACGCCTAGCTTCATTTATAGCTTTCCTCTCCCTCAGCTCCCAGCCTGCCTCTGGGGAAGGAGCTGAGCTGGTTGGCCCTTCTTGACTTTCCCACTTCCACTTTGTCAGTTCAGCTCCAGGCTTCCTTCTGGATCCTCCAGGTTTGGAGCAGTATAGGTAGATATTTTTGTTTTATTTTTAATTTTTTGGCCATGCCCAGCAGCACACAGGATCTTAGTTCCCCAACCAGGGACGGAACCCATGCCCTCTGCAGTGGAAGCGTGGAGTCCTAACCACTGGACCACCAGGGAATTCCCTGGAAAAGTATAGGTAGAGATGAGGGTCAAGAAAGGTCTGACTTAACCCATACTGTCACCACCAGGCATTGAAAAGCTCTAGGCTTAGTAGGCAAAACTCCAGGAGCAACCATTCCCGTGGAATCCAAAGTGAATATCTGCCCCTGCGCCAGGGAGTTCTGGTCCTCTTCTTCCCTGAGGCTGATTGTGTCCTCTCCAACTGACCTCTTGGGAAACCTCCCTTCACTGCTGTCACCCCAGCTCCTCTTTATTAGCCTCTTACTGCTGGAAACCCTTAACACTGGGAAGCTGCCCTGTTGGTCATTCCTTAGAGGAAATGACTGTCCTGTTCTCCACGTGGATCCTGGCAATGCCAGGCATTCTCACCATCATGCCATGTGGTGGTATTGCATTCTGCTCCCATGGATGGCATAGCTCCCCACCTTTCCTTATGGGCATCTCAAGCCACCTGTCTTTAATCTTCTCAATATGAATCAAGCACCTGTTTCTTTGCACCCCCGTAATCCAGAGCATTTCGTTATTGCTCCCCCTCTCAACATGGCTGCCTATGGTGGCATACAGAAGTGTGGTTGGCTTCTCTATTTTCTCTGTCAGTTCCCTACTCATCTCATTAATTGTAGATTTTGATCATCCTAGGATTGGAGATGGAGCAGGGAGAGCAGGGGGGAAGAGGGGTTAAGAGACAGGAAAGAACTTTTTCTTTCATGAGATGTTTTCAGGGAATCCTTGGAAATTCCCCACTGGGAATCTACATCGCTTTTCCCTTGCCGTGGACAATGCATGCCTTCTGACTGATGGCTTACAGTGTTGGTTCTCAACCCCTGTGCTCCAAAAGTCCACATTTGAACAGAGTTCTTTTTAAAACATTCCAGGCTGGTCAAGATCTGCTCCCCAGGAAACACTCATTTAATTTGTTCCCTTTTGGTGGAAATACAATTTGTTTAAATGCATCCCTGTCCCTTTGCTTCCATGAGCCATGTTATGGGTTAAGTTGTGTCTTCAAAAAACAAAGTTAAAGTCCTAACTTAACCCCCAGTACCTCAGAATGTGACCTTATTTGGCAGTAGGGTGATTAAAGATGTCATTAGTTAAGATGAGGTCATACTGGAATAGATGGGCCCTTAATCCAATATGTTTGGTGTCTGTATAAGACAACGTGAAGACAGAGACATGCAAGGAAATGACAGAGGCAGAGATTGGAGATAAGATGCCACAAGCCAAAGAATTCCTGGGGCCACCAAAACCTGGAAGAAGCGAAGAAGGAATATTCCCTAAATCTTCAGATGGAGTATGACACCGCTAACATCTTGATTTCTGACTTTTAGACTCCATAACTGTGAAAGAATAGATTTCTAGTGTTTTAAGCCACACAGTTTGTGTTACTTTGTTACAGCAGCCCTAAGAAACTAATATTGGCTACTTTCGATCATTCCCTTGACTATATTCCTTCTTTCATCATGAATCTTGTACCAATCTCTGCATGCTCACTGAATTCAGAGGACACATGGAACAAGCTCTCTTTAAGAGGTGCTCATGAAGTCCCCCTCAGTGACTTGAGGTGAGGGTGAAGCATCCACCTTCACCTCCACCATGGGATGAAGAGGCAATGTCACACAGCTACAGAATCCAATGTATGTGTTCATCACATACCTCATGTTGGAACATTGGAATGTGAGAATACTTAACCCTTTTTACTTTTTATTAACAGCCTTTGCGACCTTAGCAAAAACTAAGAGAGGTAGAATCCCATTTTAAACTCCTGCTACACTGGAGGGCAAAACAGCTCAGTCTCCTGTTACCTTGGAAACTACTTTCTCGTTTCTAGTCAAGAGAAACATAAGTGAAGCTATGATCTGATAAGCAGCTACAGCCCTCTTGCTAATTATCTAAGTCAAACAGAGAGGATACGGCGTTCTGAAAACATCAGAGCTCATGTTCCCCTGAGTCCCCATAAAAATCATTACAACCACTGAAATCGTAACCGTGTACTGTTTACAGAGTGAAGGCTTTCTTTTGCAAATCCAAGGGATCAGGGAAAAAAAGGAGTTTCCCAGAATATGTACAGGTAGTTTCCAGATTTTGGATAGGTTGTGTTCCAAGAGTTTATTTGTAAGGTCTTTGAAATTTAGAACATATTCACTAACAAATGGTGTCCAGGAAAGTAATTAGTTTTTCAGATTAGCCTCCAAAACCTCGTGTAGTTTGATTTTGTTTAGTTTGATGTAAGGGATCTTTTTTTTTTTCTTCCCTCCCACCCTCCCTATCCCACCCCTCTAGGTGGTCACAAAGCACTGAGCTGATCCCCCTAAGGCATCTTGAACCACAACTTTGTGTCAGGCACCAAGCTAAGCATTAGGGTTGTAGCAGTCACCATTAATGCTCTGTCCCTGACACCCAGCAGACGCTCAATAAATACTGCATACGTTCATGCATTAATGAATAAATAAATGAATCCTAGTTGAACAGGGCACAAACTTGCAGCCTGACAGGCCTGGATGTGAACCCTGGGTCCATCTTTTACTTGTTTTATGATACTGGGAAAATCACTAACTCTCCATGAGCCTCATTTTCCTTATGTGTGATATGGAGGTAATAAAATGCTGTGAGGACCAAATGAGACAGTACGTAGAGCAGCAGGTAGAATACCTCGCACATGGGCATTTGATAATGTTCATATCATTCTACTCCTCTTGAATGAATTAATACCTGCCAAGTCACTACGTCAATCAAACAGAAAAGAACAGTCTCATCTCTCTAACTCAGTGTTTCTCAGCTGGGAGTGACTTTGCCCTGCCCTCCGAGGGGACATTTTGCAATATCTGGAGACATTTGGGGTTGTCATAAATGGTGATGGAGGGGTTGCTACTGGCTTCTGTTGGGTAGAGAGGCTATAGTGATACTGCTCAACTTTCTGAAATACACAGGGCAACTCCCCCCGTCAACAAAGATACATCCAGTCCCAAATGTTTCATTCCCTTGCTCTTCTCCACCTCCAGCATCTTTAGAATCGTGGACTCGTAGCATCAAAAGAGACTATCTTTGGTTTCCCCGAGAATCATACTCTGAGAGAAGATTCGAGTGGAAGTTATTTGGGAGGTAGAGGAAACAATAGGAGAGGGAAGAAGTGAGTCAGGGAGCAGAAGACAGATAATAAAGGGTGCAGAGCCAGCTGCCTAGTGGGCACCTAAACCCAGGAGCCAGAGTAGAACTTTTCTCAGAGTTATCCCACCCGGGGACGAGGGAGCTAAGGTATTTATCCACGAACCCCCAGCAATCATTAGTTGAGGGCTGCTCCTGGGAGGTCGATTCCCTGACGTCTTTGGTCTTCCACATGAGTGACGAAGTAGGATTCGGAGGCCACAGAGAAATGCAGCAAAATGCAGGTGCTGGGCCGGTGTGCCGTGACGTAGTAAGAGTGATGGGTTATGGGCAGGATAGTGACAGCATGTGCTACATAGCTTTGTCCCCATGGCTTTGCTCATGAGCATGTGCTCTGGAGTCTCAGTGCTTGGATGCAAATTCTGTGTGCATCATTGACTTGCTTTGTGACCTTGAACAAGATACCATCCTAACTTCAGTTTCCTCCCCTGTAGAATACAAATGACAGTGGTGCCAACCTCATAGGGCTACCACGAGGATGAAACAAGGAAATGCAAGCGAAACACGTAAAGTACCTTGCTCAGACAGCCTTAGCTGTTACTGTGTTAAAGGTCATAATAATAGCTAACCATGGTTTACAGTTTACTTCATGCCAGGCACCCTTTTAAGTATGTGCTCTGCACTAACTCATTTAATCTTCCCAGTGACTCTTGGAGGTAGAAGCCGTAATTATCCCTGTGTTGCAGGTAAATACAAGGTACTAAGAGGTCAGCTACATCAAGTCATGTTGCCTGAGATAAGATCTGAAGGTTGGGAGCCATCTGTTATATAAAGAAGGAGAAAAGGACCTTCTAGAAGGAGGAATTATGCGATGTTCATGTATGCTAAATCAGAGTTCTCTTTAAAATCTTTCTCCCCTTGTGTGGTGACAAAGTCAGACACTGTGAAAAATGACCAAATATTTCCTGATGATCCAAGTGCCAGGTGCAATCATTCACCTGAATTGCATGGTGACATTTTGCCCAAGACCTTTGTTTGCCAAAGCAAATGGTTGGCGGCAGCTCAGTCCTAAGGAATGCGGTCTCTCTTTCACCACAGCCTACAATTACAATGAAACCTGACCTTTGCAGTTCCATCTTCAGGCTTTTGAAATGAAGATGTTGGGATTCAAAATTGGATGTTGTCAGTGAGGAGACGCCTGGAAGCAGAATATTTATGTTAATAAAAAACTTGAGCTCTCAAAGGACCAGCTAAATTATAGTTGGCACAAGGCATATTAGAGCTTGTCCACATTTACTGTCAGCCCTCTGAATTCATGGCCTTAAAAGGCAATAAATTGTGAGAGGAGTATACTGCTTAAGCAGATCAGAGGTAGGAACGAAAATGGAGAGCCTATAAAATGAAAATTATTGAATTCCAAACTTTTCTCTTAAATTGTATCAAAACAGAAGGTTTCCTGACATGAACTGGGGTGTTATTAAGGAAGCTGAAATTCCTGTTGCCGTCTTATCCCTCAGTTTGATTCCCCTCCCTGCCCTCTACCTCCATGTGGTGGGGGAGGGTATCTCAAGATGTTTAAAGAAGAAAAAAGATGGAGCAAGAGCCATCAAATGCGTTAATAGCAGTTTGCTCATTTATTCTATTCTGTGTTTGCCCTGCCATGCTGTAAAATTCTGAACACTAAATCTAGAAATTGAAAACGTGTTAAAAAAAAAAAAAGTTCACCGTGTATATCCTGTAAGACTTTATGGTATTAAGCATAGATCTTGTTTCTTTTATGACACACCCATCTGTAACACGAATACCCTTAATTTACAAGTAAATTCAACACATTCATCAAGTTAGAAAGTACTATACCAGCATTATGTACAGTATAGTAAGGGGGTGATGATTAAACATTTATTCATACCATCCTTAATAAGAAAATATTTCTGCTAAGAAAGCTGAAAAGAAGTTAAGAAGCAAAAAAAAAAAAAAAATGTGAACGTAAAAGAATGCAGAACAAGGTGTAATCAATGGTGAAAATCCGTATCTTAACCCTGCCTAATGAGATGACAGCTTTGTGCCGCCTGAGCCCCATATATCCACCTGGGTACAACCATCAGCCAACCTGTCCTCTCTTACTCTTCTAAACATACGCCATCTAGCTCTCCAGTAATGATGTAAGCAAAGACAAAAACTACAAGATAAATAGGAAACACAAACAGCCTTTAAGTATATTTTACATGGAATAACCATGCCCACAAGAGTCAAAAGTGATGAAATTCTATCCAACGTGTGAAATATAACAGTAAAAGCCCTTCTTTCCTCACACCAGCTCTTGGGAAATGAGATTCCACATCCTCCCATTATAAACCAGTACAATTTTTAACAGGCAGGACCATGAAAAAGATTTATGTCTAACTGAAATCCTTAATCTTGCACTTTAAACCACTTTTCCCTTTGATTGTCTTCACTAGATATAAAGAAACTTTCATTTACCTAATGTCCATGTTCTTATTTCCCTTTATCTTCTCTGAGTCACTCAATTTCACTGCCATTCTTACTTTCCTACAATCTAGGCATTTTCTGAGCTATCCATGAACTCTCTAAGGTTCTTAAACTTCATGAGTTTTGGAGTTCAGAATTACATAGTTTATTTAAAAGAAGTAACTACACTGTATATAAGCTATTTTTATTTCAAATGTATTTATTATAGATAAAAATATATTCCTTTTGTAAAAAACAAATCAAACAGTATAGAAGCATGTGGATTAAGAAATTAAAGTCACATGTCAAACCACTACCCTTCCTAAAAGTAACCACATTTAAAAATTTGATATGTGTCTTCTTGGACTATTGCCTTTCCATTTACAGACCTATGTATGTAAGCATATTCAGTAGAACATTGAACAATTTTGACTGCGTGGGGGGTGAGGGGCACTGACACACACATGCCCGCCCCATACAGTCAAAAATTTGTATACAACTTTCTTTTTTTTTGGAGGAAATATAATGATTAGTGATGTTGAGCATCCTTTCATGTGTTTGTTGACACTCTGTGTATCTTCTTTGGAGAAATGTCTATTTAGGTCTTCTGCCCATTTTTGGATTCGCTTGTTTGTCTTTTTGATATTGAGCTGCATGAGCTACCTGTATATTCTGGGGATTAATCCTTTGTCACTTGCTTCATTTGCAAACATTCTCTCCCATTCTGAGGGTTGTCTTTTTGTCTTGTTTATGGTTTCCTTTGCTGTGTAAAAGCTCTTAAGTTTCACTAGGTCCCATTTGTTTATTTTTGGGTTTTTTTCCATTTCTCTAGGAGATGGGTCAAAAAGGATCTTGCTGTGACTTATGTCATAGAGTGTTCTGCCTGTGTTTTCCTCTAAGAGTTTTATAGTGTCTGGCCTTACATTTAGCGCTTTAATCTATTTGGAGTTTATTTCTGTGTATGGTGTTAAGGAGTGTTCTAATTTCATTCTTTTACATGTAGCTGTCCAGTTTTTTCCCAGCACCACTTATTGAAGAGGCTGTCTTTTCTCCACTGTATATTCTTGCCTCCTTTATCAAAGATAAGGTGACCATATGTGCATGGGTTTATCCCTGGGCTTTCTATCCTGTTCCATTTATCTATATGTCTTTTTCTGTACCAGTACCATACTGTCTTGATCACTGTAGCTTTGTAGTATAGTCTGAAGTCAGGGAGCCTGATTCTTCCAGCTCCGTTTAACTTTCCTAAGATTGCTTTGGCTATTCGGGGTCTTTTGTGTTTCCATACAGATTGTGAAATTTTTTGTTCTAGGTCTGTGAAAAATGCCATTGGTTATTTGATAGGGATTGCATTGAATCTGTAGATTATTTGGGGTAATATAGCCATTTTCACAATGTTGATTCTTCCAATCCAGAAACATGGTATATGTTTCCATCTGTTTGCATCATCTTTAATTTCTTTCATCAGTGTCTTATACTTTTCTGCATACAGGTCTTTTGTCTCCTGAGGTAGGTTTATTCCTAGGTATTTTATTCCTTTTGTTGCAGTAGTAAAAGGGAGTGTTACATTAATTTCTCTTTTGGACTTTTCATCATTATTGTATAGGAATGCAAGAGATTTCTGTGCATTAATTTTGTACCCTGCTACTTTACCAAATTCATTGATTAGCTCTAGTAGTTTTCTGGTAGCATCTTTAGGATTCTCTATGTATAGTATCGTGTCATCTGCAAACAGTGACAGCTTTGCTTCTTCTTTCTGATTTGAATTCGTTTTATTTCTTTTTCTTCTCTGATTGCTGTGGCTCAAACTTCCAAAACTATGTTGAATAATGGTGGTGAGAGTGGACATCCTTGTCTTGTTCCTGATCTTAGTGGAAATGGTTTCAGTTTTTCACCATTGAGGACGATGTTTGCTGTGGGTTTGTCATATATGGCCTTTATCATGTTGAGGAAAGTTCCCTCTGTGCCTACTTTCTGCAGGGTTTTTATCATAAATGGGTGTTGAATTTTGTCAAAAGCTTTCTCTGCATCTATTGAGATGATCATATGGTTTTTCTCCTTCAATTTGTTAATATGGTGTACCACATTGATTGATTTGCATAAACTGAAGAGTCCTTGCATTCGTGGGATAAACCCCACTTGATCATGGTGTATGAGCCTTTTAATGTGCTGTTGGATTTGTTTGCTAGTATTTTGTTGAGGATTTTTGCATCTATGTTCCTCAGTGATATAGGCCTATTGTTTGTATTTTTTACAGACTTTTTTCCTGTAATTGATATCTAGTCTCATGGCCTTCTGGTCGGAAAAGATACTCGATACGATTTCAGTTTTCTTAAATTTACCAAGGCTTGATTTGTGACCCAAGATATGATCTATCCTGGAGAATGTTCCATGAGCACTTGAGAAGAATGTGTTTTCTGTTGTTTTTGGATGGAATGTCCTATAAATATCACTTAAGTCCATCTTCTTTAATGTGTCATTTAAAGCTCGTGTATCCTTATTTATTTTCATTTTGGATGATCTGTTCATTGGGGAAAGCGGGGTGTTAAAG
This sequence comes from Neophocaena asiaeorientalis asiaeorientalis, assembly GCF_003031525.2. Taxonomy (NCBI): domain Eukaryota; kingdom Metazoa; phylum Chordata; class Mammalia; order Artiodactyla; family Phocoenidae; genus Neophocaena; species Neophocaena asiaeorientalis. The sequence goes on along the minus strand of NW_020174264.1, from coordinate 451,582 downwards.
TCCCATACTGTGATTGTGTTCCTGTCAATTTCCCCTTTTATGGCTGTTAGTATTTGCCTTATGTATTGAGGTGCTCCTATGTTGGGTGCATAAATATTTACAG
>NW_020174264.1:448146-451087 GCF_003031525.2 Neophocaena asiaeorientalis asiaeorientalis | reverse complement strand
AGTAATTTTGGTTGTAGGTTTTTCTCCTTCATCACTTTAAATATGTCCTGCCACTACCTTCTGGCTTGCAGAGTTTCTGCTGAAAGATCAGCTGTGAACCTTATGGGGATTCCCTTGTGTGTTATTTTTCCCTTGCTGCTTTTCATTTTTTTTTTGTCTTTAATTTTTGATAGTTTGATTAATATATGTCTTGGTGTTTTTCTCCTTGGACTTATCCTTTTAGGGACTCTCTGTGCTTCCTGGACTTGATTAACTATTTCCTTTCCCATGTTAGGAATCCTTGTTAAACGTTTCTTGTATTTTCTCCATTCTGTTTCCAAGATTTTGGATCATCTTTACTATCATTATTCTGAATTCTTTTTCTGGTAGACTGCTTGTTTCCTCTTCGTTTTTTAGGTCTGGTGGGTTTTTGCCTTGCTCCTTCATCTGTTTTGTGTTTCCCTGTCTTCTCATTTTGCTTAACTTACTGTGTTTAGGGTCCCCTTTTCACAAGCTGCAGGTTCGTAGTTCCCGTTGTTTTTGGTGTCTGTCCCTAGTGAGTAAGGTTGGTTCAGTGGGTTGTGTAGGCCTCCTGGTGGAGGGGACTAGTGCCTGTGTTCTGGTGGATGAGGCTGGATCTTGTCTTTCTGGTGGGCAGGTCCACGTCTGGTGGTGTGTTTTGGGGTGTCTGTGGCCTTATTATGATTTTAGGCAGCCTCTCTGCTAATGGGTGGGGTTGTGTTCCTGTCTTGCTAGTTGTTTGGCATGGAGTATCCAGCACTGGAGCTTGCTGGTCGTTGAGTGGAGTTGGGTCTTGGCGTTGAGATGGAGATCACTGGGAGATATTTGCTGTCTGATATGACGTGGAGCTGGGAGGTCTCTTGTGGACCAGTGTCCTGAAGTTGGCTCTCCCACCTCAGAGTCACAGCCCTGATGCCTGGCTGGAGCACCAAGAGCCTGTCATCCACACAGCTCAGAATAAGAGGGAGAAAAAATAGTAAGAAAGAAAGAAGAAGGTAAAATAAAATAAAGTAAAATTTAAAATGTTATTTAAAAATAATTATTAAGAAAAAATTTTTAAAAAGTAATAAAAAAATGGACAGACAGAACCCTAGGACAAATGGTGAAAGCAAAGCTATACAGACAAAATCACACACAGAAGTATACACATACACACTCACAAAAAGAGAAAAAGTGAAAAATATATATATATCGTTGCTCCCAAAGTCCACCTCATCAATTTGGGATGATTCGTTGTCTGTTCAGTTATTCCACAGATGCAGGGTACATCAAGTTGATTGTGGAGCTTTAATCCGCTGCTTCTGAGGCTGCTGGGAGAGATTTCCCTTTCTCTTTTTTGTTCGCACAGTTCCCAGGGTTCAGCTTTGGATTTGGCCCCGCCTCTGCGTGTCAGTCGCCGGAGGGCGTCTGTTTTTCGGTCAGAAAGGACAGGGTTAAAGGAGCCGCTGCTTCGGGGCCTCTGGCTCGCTCAGGCCGGGAGGGAGGGAGGGGCACGGATGCGGGCCAGCCTGCGCAGCAGAGGCCGGCATGACGTTGCAGCAGCCTGAGGCCGCCATGTGTTCTCCCAGGTAAGTTGTCCCTGGATAACAGGACCCTGGCAGTGGTGAGCTGCACAGGCTCCTGGGAAGGGAGGTTGGTGGCGGCAGCAGCAGCCTTAGCGTCTCATGCCTGGCTTGGGGTCCACGCTGATAGCCACGGCTCACGCCCGTCTCTGGAGCTCCTTTAAGCAGCGCTCTTAATCCCCTCTCCTCGCGCACCAGGAAACAAAGAGGGAAGAAAAAGTCTCTTGCCTCTTCGGCAGGCCCAGACTTTTCCCCGGACTCCCTCCGGGCCGGTCGTGGCGCACTAGCCCCCTGCAGGCTGTGTTCACGCCGCCAACCCCAGTCCTCTCCCTGCGCTCCTACTGAAGCCCGAGCCTCAGCTCGCTGCCCCGCCCGCCCCGGCGGGTGAGCAGACAAGCCTCTCGGGCTGGTGAGTGCTGGTCGGCGCCGATCCTCTGTGCAGGAATCTCTTCGCTTTGCCCTCCGCACCCCTGTTGCTGTGCTGTCCTCCACGGCTCTGAAGTTCCCCCTCCGCCACCCGCAGTCTCCACCCACGAAGGGCCTTCCTAGTGTGTGGAAACCTTTCCTCCTTCACGGCTCCCTCCCACTGGTGCAGGTCCCGTCCCTATTCTTTTGTCTCTGTTTTTTCTTTTTTCTTTTGCCCTACCCAGGTACGTGGGGACTTTCTTGCCTTTTGGGAGGTCTGAGGTCTTCTGCCAGCGTTCAGTAGGTGTTCTGTAGGAGTTGCTCCACGTGTAGATGCTCCACGTGTAGTTGTATCTGTGGGGAGGAAGGTGATCTGCGTGTCTTACTCCTCCGCCATCTTGAAGCTCCTCCTGAATTTTATATAGATTATTTCTCTTTATTTATATAATTTATTCCTGTTTGTATATTTCTTGGTTATTTTACTGTACTGGTACATTAAGCATATCTGTTTCATACTGAAGTTGATGTAACTACAATTTGGAACAGAGGCTAGAAATAATAGTCACTTAAACAAATTAGAAGACCATTTTTCTTTGACCATCGTAGAAACTAGCTGGTTGTTCTCCAAACCATATTTCTTTTCCTCCTAGACACACAGTTAAACTACCCTTCCCAGACTTCATTATAGTCGGCATAGCCATGTGACTGAGGTTCACCAGTGAGCTATGAGCTAAAGCAGTGTGTGCCACTTCCAGGGGTGATGAAACCCTCCCACAGGTGGTCCTCCACTCTCCATCTGAACGGACTGGACTCTAAGAGATCTAGGATAGGGGAGTCGAAAGATGGAAGACCAGATCTCTGGTTGCCACTTTGAGAGGATCTTCCAGGAAAATCATTCAACCCAGACATCTAAGATGGATGTTTTCATTTGCATGAATGAAAATGAACTTTTATTTTGTTAAGCCCCTAAAACT
>NW_020174264.1:378647-448103 GCF_003031525.2 Neophocaena asiaeorientalis asiaeorientalis | reverse complement strand
GGGGGGGGGGTGTTTTTATAGCAATTAACCTACCTTGAACACTACAGTCACCTAAACTTAATGTGAGTTGAGCAGTCCAGGCCTGGTATGGTGGCTCAGCAGAGTCGTCAGAAATCGGAGCTTTTATCTCCTGCCTCACCGTCCTTAACAACTATGGTAGAGCTTGGTACCATCTGCTGTGCTTAGTCTCTGGACCTTGTGGGGAACTGAATGTGTGAGTCGCCAGGCTATCATCTCTTCAATGGTTACAATATATTACATGTCTGATGCCTAATCATTATTATGTAACCTGTGAACAATACATAGCGAGATGGTGCTCATAAGAAAATGTAGCCGAGTCTTGTATAAGGTCTCAAAAGACTATACAGAGTTCCCCAAGGCTCCAGAGCAATTCATTTGTTCACCATCTCATACTCTAGGAGCCCCTCTTTTTTTTCTTGAAGTATAGTTGATTTACAATGTTGTGTTAATTTCTGCTGTACAGCAAAGTGATTCAGATATATATATTCTTTTCAATATTCTTTTCCATTATGGTTTACCTCAGGATATTGAATACGGTTCCCTATGCTATATAGTAGGACCTGGTTGTCTATCCATTCTGTATGTAATAGTTTGCATCTGCTAGTCCCAAACTCCCAATCCATCCCTCCCCCCCCACACACACACACCCTTGGCAACCACAAATCTGTTCTCTGTGTCTGTGAGTCTGTTTCTGTTTTGTATATAGGTTTATTTGTGCCATAGTTTAGATTCCACATATAGGTGATATCATATGGTATTTGTCTTTCTCTTTCTGACTTACTTCACTTAGTACGATAATCTCTAGTTGCATCCATGTTGCTGCAAATGGCATTATTTCATTCTTTTTTATGGCTGAGTAATATTCCATTGTATATGTACCACATCTTCTTTATCCATTCGTCTGTTGATGGACATTTAGGTTGTTTAGGAGCCCCTCTTTTGCCATCTCTTCCCAGAAGGCTGCTGGATTAACACCAGGCAATAACAGTCCGTATGTATCAAGGGTTTAGTGTTCCCTACTTTAGGCCATGCCCCACTTGAGGCTGACCTGCAGTATTATGGTTCTCCTGGCCCCTGGCGTGTAGTCCTGATTCCTTGCTCTCCCTCAGGGGCATAAACTGAGCCCTCTATGAAGATGCTAGCTTTCTTTTGTGTGTTTATGTGTGACTATATGATAGCAGAGAGTTTGTGGGATTTTTTGGGGGTATAGTTGCTTTACAATGTTGTATTATTTTCTACTGTACAGCAAAGTGAATCAGCTATATGTATACACATATCCCTTCTTTTTCGGATTTCCTTCCCATTTAGGTCAGCACAGAGCATTGAGTAGAGTTCCCTGTGCTCTACAATAGGTTCTCATTAGTTATCTCTTTTATACGTAGTATCAATAGTGTATGAATATGCTAGCTTTCTGTTCATATTGGTTGTGGCAGAGATTGTTGAGGTATTCACCAAACCCATCTCTTCTTTTTGGGCATGCAGTTAGACTACATTTCCCAGCTTCCCTTGCAGCCAGGTATGGCCAAACACCTTAGTTCTGATCTGTGGATTGTGGGTAGAAGTGATGTACACCACCTTCATCCACAGGGATATTTGTCAGCTTTCTAGTAAATATGGGCAGATTTTTAATGCCTAGATAAGTATAAAGTTGTGAATTAAGTGTCAGAGGAGCAAAGATGTTTCAGGGGAGAGAGAGGAAATAATAGAAGAGGATATTTTTTTAAAGCAATGGAGAACATTATATTTGTACATACACATCCAAAACAGATGCCTGAGGAAAACTCTCAGAGCCAGGTAGCATGCCTATATCATATACCAAATTGTATCATTTGATTTAGGATAAATCACAATTAATATTAAATTATAGGCCCAACCAACAGTTGTAAAGTCTTGTGAGAGGGCTAAAGTGTGACACAGTAAAAAAATGCCCAGATTAGTGACTTTGGGGGTACATAAAGATGGGTTCACAACCTGACTCTGTCATTTATTAACTGGATAACGTTGGACTAATGATTTAGCAACTCCAACCCTCAGTTTCACACCTTAAAAAAGAGATAAAAATACTACTTATCTGGGACTTCCCTGGTGGTCCAGTGGCTAAGACTCTGCACTCCCAATGCAGGGGGCACGGATTCAATCCCTGGTTGGGGAACTAGATCCCGCATGATGCACAGCACAGCCACAAAAATAAAACTACTACTTATCTCATAGGTTAAATTAAATAACATGTATAAAATGCTTAGAACAATGCCATGCACGTAGTCACTCCCCATTAAATGAACAGTTTCTGACAGACACATTCACTGCTCTCTGAATATCCCTGTAACCCCCATATTTCTCAGCCCCTTCAAAGTTAAACAAGACTGTGTACTTAGTTCTGTCCAAAGACCTATGAGCATGTGATATGTCACTTCTGGACAGGGCTTCTCTGGGAAAAGGAAACTTTCCATTCCTTCTCTGAACATGTCCTACCAGCCACTCTGTATGTGAGGCGGGCCTGCCTCCACCCCCTGAAATAGTGCGGGTATGTGGACAAAAAGACTGCCCTTCAGACTCCACTCTTCTATCAGGCAAACACAAAGGTCTAGATTCAAGGAGGAAACAGGAAGCTCCACACTGGGCTTCTCCCTAAAGCATATTTCATTCCAGAGAACTCTGTATTTGAGACTTAACAGACTTTCATCCAGCCATTAATAATGCTGACATCATTTGACTTTTGGTACTTCGTTTATGTTCTCCATCACCCAGGAGCTTGGAAAGTAGGAAGAGTGAATGCAAAACTCACCTCAATCCCCAACACAAAGAAGGGCACACTTTTCCTTGGGATACCACTTGTTACATGTTTCCCGTATAAACTGCCCTAGCTCCCTTTCTTTCTTTCTTTTTTGTTTTTTACACATATATGCACTCTTTTTCATATTCTTTTCCATTATGGTTTATCCCAGGGTACTGAATATAGTTCTCTATGCTATACAGTAGGAGCTTGTTGTTTATCCATCCTATATATACTAGTTTGTATCTACTAATCCCAAACTCTTACTCCATCCTTCCCCTACCTCCCCTCCCCCTTGGCAGCCACAAGTCTGTTCTCTATGTCCATGAGTCTGTTTCTGTTTCATAGATAGGTTCATTTGTGTCATATTTTAGATTCCGCATATAAGTGATATCATATGGTATTTGTCTTTCTCTTTCTGACTTACTTCACTTAGTATGATCATCTCTAGGTCCATCCCTAGCTCCCTATCTTATTCTTTGTATGATTATAGGAGCTGTCCCTAAAGACTCATCTGGAAATAAGTTATGATAGCTACATGTAGTCAAACGTAATCTCTTTCATGAGAATTGCTATAGCCCTTCATTCAGTGGTAGCTTGGGAAAGGGAGCCTCTTATGTGGTTCCATATTAAAGTACTGCATCACTTATGAAAGAAATTCCATTGCTGTGTTGTGATGCATTTCTCTTCTGCACAGTAGAATAAAATCTGTAAAATCTGATACAGTCAATGTGCACGAACCAATACTGTACCTGCTGGGTCTTCTGAAGACAGTGCTACAGAAATGGGCGTTCATCAATTTCTGTTCATATTATATAAACAGAAAGATGTGTAAGTATGAATATATATGTGGAAAATATTTTAGTGAGCCTAAAGCTTAAAATACCTAATGTAACAGAGTGAGCTAAAATTTTTGGATTTTTATGAATTACCCGGAGCTCACCTTCAGAAGAAGTTGTACATGTATAATTATGGGATGAAGACAGATCAAGCCATGGCAGTCACAGAGGCAGCCAACGTATTTCAAATGAGTTCATTTAAACCGTAGCTACGTGCAAAAATACTGAACTATGTTCACTTCGAGGATAATGTTGCTTATGTATTTTCAGTCTCATGATAAAGGGGAAAAAGGAAACATACAAATACATATTTCATGAAAGCTACTTCATGAGCCTAATTAAGAAATTACAAGCGGGGCTTCCCTGGTGGCGCAGTGGTTGAGAGTCCACCTGCTGATGCAGGGGACGCGGGGTCGTGCCCCGGTCCGGGAAGATCCCACATGCCACGGAGCGGCTGGGCCCGTGAGCCATGGCCGCTGAGCCTGCGCGTCCGGAGCCTGTGCTCCGCAACGGGAGAGGCCACAACAGCGAGAGGCCTGCGTACCGCAAAAAAACAAACAAACAAACAAACAAAAAAGAAATTACAAGCTCTATGGCGTGTGCTCCATGCTCCAAACCTATGGGATTTGCTTTATTATGATGTAAATTGCTATCCTCCACAAATTTCTATTAAGATGATACGTGTCAACTGATTCCTGCCCCTCCCCAAATATATCAGTGATTGCAACAATTCACACACATCTTCTGATTTGGAGGGGTGGGGGGAAGGGTAGTTTCCCCTTGTGACACACAACTTTATGTTACTTAATATTATGCTATATCCAGTCAAATTTTTAAAACATGCTAGTGACTGTTGATTGTATTTGTTGCATTATGTGGTGAGTACAATCCACTAAATTTATTTTCTTTGAAGAGAGGTTTTTTTAATATATTTTATTGAAGTATAGTTGATTGACAGTGTTGTGTTACTTTCAGGTGTACAGCAAAGTGATTCAGTTATATATATTTTTTTTCAGATTCTTTTCCATTACAGGTTACTACAAGATCCTGAATATAGTTCCCTGTGCTATACAGTAGAACCTTGTTGTTTATCCATTCTATATATAATAGTTTGCATCTGCTAACCCCAACCTCCCAATCCTTCCCTCTCCCTATTCCCTCTCGCCCGTGGCAACCACAAGTCTGTTCTCTATGTCCGTGAGTCTGTTTCTGTTTCATAGATATATGCATTTGTGTCATATTTTAGATTCCACATATAAGTGATATCATATGATATATTTGTCTTTGTCTTTCTGACTTACTTCACTTAGTATGATAATCTGAAGAATTTTTTAATGTAAACTCTGGAATAATTTTCAGGTAGAGGAAAACTGGTTAAAATCAATATGTACGAAGGATAGGGGTTGCAGGTCCACCCCCTGGAGTCTCCACCTGAAACATCAGTAATACCATGTATCCATCTACACACCTGAAGCCCCCTGTGCACCCTTCTCCAATTTCATTTTCCTCCCTCCCCTCCCCACACAAAGTTACCATTCTCCCGAAATTGGTATTTACGATTCCCCAACTTTCCTTTATGTCTTTACCACGTGTGTATGTATCCGTAAGCAAGTCATTATTGCTTGCATGCTTTTAAATGCTACATAAATAGTATCATACTTCATGCCTTCCTCTACATCATGTGTCCTCACCCGGTTCTCAGAGGGGCAAAAAAGTCTTGCTCTTCTGCTGTATAAAGCACAGATGTACATACAGGACATAAACAGATAAACAGTATATCTGAGGTATTACAATTTCATGAGAGGGAATTAGGAATAAATGTCTAAAAAGGCTCACGGGGGAAGTGATAATGAAAAGTTTGAGAAACTGTTCTGCATTCTGCTATTTTCCCTTAGTTTTATGTCTATGAGGTGTGTGTGTGTTGATATATGCAACTCTAGTTTATTCCTTTTTCACTATGTAGGGCAGTCGGATGCGTGAGTATATCACAAATTATGTATCCATTCTTCTGTGGATAGCAGTGTCGGTTGCTTCTGTAAGTACAAGCATCCTTGAGCACAGCTCCCTGTGCTCACATTAGGGAGTTTCTCTGGGACACATACCCAAGTGTGTCATTGGTGGGGCTTGACTAGCAGCATATTCAACCTTGATGAATGTTGGTCAAGCAGTTGCAGAGCCGCCCAGATTCAAGGGAAGAGATACAAACCCCACCTCCTGAAAGGAGTTTCAAAGAACGTGCGGACATCTTTAATTTTTTCAGGGCTGGGGGCGCTGGGAGGGCCTTCTCCCCACCTCCATACCCGCACAGCACAGAAAAATCTCTCTATGTCAGCAATGCTCTGTACTTTCATCCAGTCACCAATTTCTGTGGACATTGTGTGTGTGTGTGCATGTGTGTGTGTATCCATCCTTAAGAGTGGTTTTTGTACATAGAAGAGTTTTCTGAGGTTTAGTGCATGTGTTTTAAAAATCAACATTCAATTTATTAAAGTTACAAATTCAAAAATCTAATTCCTTAAGTTTTTAAATCTTAAAATGTTGTTCTATGTATAAGTCTAGCAAAATTTAGGAATAACCTTTAAAAGGCCCTTGAGCAATGTTGGGCCCATTTCAAACTTAAGTGCCTTTAAGCATTTTTAACTAAATTTACAAATTTAACATATTCAGGTTTTTTAAAAAAAACTACAATTATCTGACTTCACAAACAAAACCTTCCAGTTTTCTTTTTTTACTGAAGTATAGTTGATTTATAATATTATATTAGTTTCAGGTATACAGCATAGTGATTCAATATTTTTACAGATTATACTCCATTAAAAGTTATTATAAAACAATAGCTATATTTCCCTGTGCTGTACAATATATCCTTGTAGCTTATTTGTTGAATACATGTTAGTTTGTATCTCTTAATCCCATGGCCCTATCTTACCCCTCCCCTGCTTCCCTCTCCCCACCGGTAACCACTAGTTTATTTTCTGTATCTGTGAGTCTCTTTCTGTTTTGCTTTATACATTCGTTTTATTTTTTAGATTCGACATTTAAGTTATATCATACAGTATTTATATTTGACTTATTTCACTAAGCATAATATTCTCTAGGTCCATCCACGTTGCTGCAAATGACAAAATTTCATTCTTTTTTATGACTAATACTTCATTTTATATATATATATGTAATTATATATATATATAAAATACTTCTTCTTTACCCATTCATCTATTGATGGGCACTTGGGCTGCCTCCATATCTTGGCTATTGTAAATAGTGCTAATAGGTACATGGGGGTGCATGTATCTTTTCAAATTAGATTTTTCATTTTTTCTGGATATGTACCCAGGAGTAGAATTGCTGGATCATAACAATTAAAAACTTTAGGGCTTCCCTGGTGGGTGGTTGAGAGTCCACCTGCCGATGCAGGGGACACGGGTTCGTGCCCCGGTCCAGGAAGATTCCCACATGCCGCGGAGCGACTAGGCCCTTGAGCCATGGCCGCTGAGCCTGCGTTTCCGGAGCCTGTGCTCCGCAACGGGAGAGGCCACAAGAGTGAGAGGCCCGTGTACCGCAAAAAAAATAATAATAATAAAACTTTAGAGTTCTTAAGTTATGTGTATAAATCTAATAAATTAAACATAAATGAGATAATACTTAAGTACTTTAAATATTCTAATTTAGATTATAACTTTAGTAAAATTTTAACTGAACAGCACAAATCTAAATTAATTACTCAGTTACATAGTTTAAAATGAAAGGGCTGACCCAACACTCTAAAAAGGTTAAATTATTTTAAACTTTACAAATACTTAAGATTCTAAGTATGTATCAGTGCTTTAAAACAAAAGTAAAGTAATACTACTGCTCTGATTATCTGAAACACTTCTATCCTTAATTCTAAATTTTTCTGGAGTTAAAGACTGCTAATCCACTAAAGAAGTTTATGTCACCCCACAGCATTTGGGGATTGGCCAGGACATGACTGAATGTTTGACCACGACACCAGTTGAATTGACCAGGTCCTATTTATTCTTTTTTTAAATTGACGTATAGTTGATTTACAATGTTGTGTTCGTTTTAGGTGTACAGCAGAGTGATTCAGAATATATATATTCTTTTTCAGATTCGTTTCCATTATAGGTTATTACAAGATATTGAATATAGCTCGCTGTGCTATACAGTAGGTCCTTGTTGTTCATCTGTTCTATATATAGTAGTGTGTATCTGTTAATCCCAAGCTCCTAACTTATCCCTCCCCACTCCCTTCCCTTTTGGTAATCATAAGATTGTTTTCTATGTCTGTGAGTCTGTTTCTGTTTTGTAAATAGGTTCATTTGTATGACTTGTTTTAGATTCCACATATAAGTGATATCATATTATATTTGTCTTTTTCTGACTTACTTCACTTAGTATGATCATCTCTCAGTCCACCCATGTTGCCGCAAATGACATTACTTCATTCTTTTTTACGGCTGAGTAATATTCCATTGTGTATACATACCACAACATCTTTATTCGTTCATCTGTTGATGGACACTCGGGTTGCTTCTATGTCTTGGCTATTGTAAATAGTGCTGCAGTGAACATTGGGATGCATGTATCTTTTCGAATTAGAGTTTTTGTCTTTTCTGTATATATGCCCAGGAGTGGTATTGCTGGATCATACGGTAACTCTATTTTTAGTTTTTTCAGGAACCTCCATACTGTTCTCCATAGTGGCTGCACCAATTTATATTCCAACCAACAGTGTAGGAGGGTTCCCTTTTCTCCACATCCTCTCCAGCATTGATTATTTGTAGACGTTTTGATGATGGCCATTCTGACTGGTGTGAGGTGATACCTTGTTGTAGTTTTGATTTGCATTTCTCTGATAATTAGTGACGTTGAGCATCTTTCCATGTGCCTGTTGGCCACCTGTATGTCTTCTTTGGAGAAATGTCTATTTGGGTCTTCTGCCCATTTTTTTATTGGGTTGTTTGTTTTTTTGATATTGAGTTGTATGAGCTCTTTGTACATATTGGAGATTAATTCCTTGTCATTCACATCATTTGCAAATATCTTCTCCCAGTCCAGAGGTTGTCTTTTCGTTTTGCTTGTGGTTTCCTTTGCTGTGCAAAAGCTTATAAGTTTTATTAGGTCCCATTTGTTTACTTTTGCTTTTTTTTCTTTTGCCTTGGGAGACTGACCTAAGAAAACATTGCTGCAATTTATGTCAAAGAATGTTTTGCCTATATTCTCTTCTAGGAGTTTTATGGTATCATGTCTTATATTTACGTCTTTAAGCCACTTTGAGTTTATTTTTGTGTATGGTGTGAGGGTGTGTTCTAACTTCATTGATTTACATGCAGCTGTCTAGCTTTCCCTACACCACTTGGTGAAGAGACTGTCTTATCTCCATTGTATATTTTTGCCTCCTGTGTTGAAAATTAATTGTGAGTTTATTTCTGGGCTCTCTATTCTATCCTATTGATCCATACACCTGTTTTTGTGCAAATACCATACTGTTTTGATTACTGTAGCTTTGTAGTATTATCTGAAATCTGGGAGGGTTAGTCCTCCAGCTTTGTTCTTTTTCCTCAGGATTACTTTGGCAATTCTGGGTCTTTTGTAGTTCCATATAAATTTTAGGATTATTTGTTTTAGTTCTGTAAATATTTCATGGGTAATTTGAGAGGGATTGCATTGTCAGTAGATTGCTTTGGGTAGTATAGCCATTTTAACAATATTAATTTTTCCAATTCAAGAGCATGGGATATCTTAACATTTCTTTGAATCATCTTCAATTTCCTTTATCTGTGTTTTATAGTTCTCAGTGTGTGTCTCTCACCTCCTTGGTCGTGTTTATTCCTAGGCTTTTTAAAAATATATTTATTTATTTATTTGGCTGTGCTGGGTCTTAGTTGTGGCGTGCGGAATCTTCATTTGTCTTAGTTGCAGCATGCATGGTCTTCGTTGCTGCGTGTGGGATCTTCATTGCAGCATGCAGGATCTTTAGTTGTGGCAAGTAGGATATTTAGTTGCAGAACATGAACTCTTAGCTGCAGCATGTAGTATCTAGTTCCCTGACCAGGGATCAAACCGGGGCCCCCTGCATTAGGAGCACAGTCTTAGCCACTGGACCACCAGGGAAGTCCCTATTCCTAGGTATTTTAAGAAGGGATTATTTTTTCACTTCTTTTTCTGATATTTCATTGTTAGTGTAAAGAAATGCAACAGATTTCTGTATATTAATCTTGTATCCTGCTACCTTGCTGAATTCATTTTTCAATTCTAATAGTTTTTGTGTGGAATCTTTAAGGTTTTCTATATAGAGTATCATGTCATCTGCATATAATGACAATTTTACCTCTTCCCTTCCAATTTGGATACCTTTTATTTCCTTTCCTATTCTGATTGCTGTGGCTAGGATTTCCAATACTATGTTGAATAGAAGCAGTGAGAGTAGGCATCCTTGTCTTGTTCCAGAATGTAACGGGAAGATTTTCAGCTTTTCACCATTGAGTATTATGGTGGCTGTGGGTTTGTCATAAATAGCTTTCATTATGTTGAGATATGTTCCCTCTATTCCTACTTTGTTAAGAGTTTTTTTTATCATGAATGGATGTTGAATTTTATCAAATGCTTTTTTTTTTTGCATCTATTGAGATGATTATGTGATTTCTGTCTTTTCTTTTGTTGATGTGGTATATCACATTGATTGATTTGCGTATGTTGAACCATCCTTGTGACCCTGGGATGAATCCAACCTGATTGTGGTGGATGTTCTTTTTTTAATGTGTTGTTGGATTTGGTTTGCTCATTTTTTGTTGAGGATTTTTGTATCTATATTCGTCAAATAAATTGGCCTGTAATTTTCTTTTTTTCGTAGTGTCTTTGTCTGGTTTTGGTATCGGGTGATGGTGGCTTAGAATGACTTTGGGAGTGTTCCCTCCTTTTCCTACTTACTCTTTGTAACAGCAACTTCAAAACTTGCAAATGGGGTGGGGCATAGCATCCTTTACGTGGTCATATTTTCAAGGTAGATTATACTCTGTCACCCCCACCAAGACAATTACGTCACTTGATTTAATTTTGCATTTCTTCAGCTCGTCAGATGTGTACATGTCTTTTACAGAGATATATTCATGCATTTTCCCTCTAACTAGAAAAACCTTTATTTTTTAAACATCTTTATTTGAGTATAATTACTTTACATTATTGATTCAGTTGCTGCTGTATAACAAAGTGAATCAGCTATATGTATACATATATCACCATATCCCCTCCCTCTTGCGTCTCCCTCCCACCCTCCCTATCCCACCCCTCTAGGTAGTCACAAAGCACCAAGCTGACCTCCCTGTGCTATGCAGCTGCTTCCCACTAGCTATCTATTTTACATTTGGTACTGGATATATGTCAATGCCACTCTCTGACTTCGTCTCAGCCTACCCTTCCCCCTCCCCCTGTCCTCAAGTCCATTCTCTACGTCTGTGTCTTTATTCCTGTCCTGCCCCTAGGTTCTTCAGAACCTTTTCTTTTGTTTTTGTAGATTCCGTATATATGTGAAGCATACGATATTTGTTTTTCTCTTTCTCACTTACGTCACTCTGTATGACAGACTCTAGGTCCATCCACCTCACTACAAATAACTCAATTTTGTTTCTTTTTATGGCTGAGTAATATTCCATTGTATATATGTGCAACATCTTCTTTATCCATTCACCTGTCGATGGACATTTAGGTTGCTTTCATGTCCTGACTATTTTAAATAGTGCTGCAACGAACATTGTGATACATGACTCTTTTTGAATTATGGTTTCTTCAGGGTATATGCCCAGTAGTGGGATTGCTGTCTTTAATTTCTTTCATCCATGTCTTATAGTTTTCTGCATACAGGTCTTTTGCCTCCTTAGGTAGGTTTATTCCTAGGTATTTTATCCTTTTTCTTGCAATGGTAAATGGGAGTGTTTTCTTAATTTCTCTTTCAGATGTTTCATCATTAGTGTATAGGAATGCAAGAGATTTCTGTGCATTAATTTTGTACACTGCTACTCTACCAAGTTCATTGATTAGCTCTAGTAGTTTTCTGGTAGCATCTTTAGGATTCTCTATGTGTAGTATCATGTCATCTGCAAACAGTGACAGTTTTGCTTCTTCTTTTCTGGTTTGGATTCCTTTTATTTCTCTTTTGCCTCTGATTGCTGTGGCTAAAACTTCCAAAAGTATGTTGAATGATAGTGGTGAGAGTAGGCAACCTTGTCTTGTTCCTGAGCTTAGCGGAAATGGTTTCAGTTTTTCACCAATGAGAACAATGTTGGCTGTGGGTTTGTCATATATGGCCTTTATTATGTTGAGGTAGGTTCCCTCTATGCCTACTTTCTGGAGAGTTTTTATCATAAATGGCCTTGAATTTTGTAGGAAGCTTTTTCTGCATCTATTGAGATGATCATATGCTTTTTATCCTTCAGTTTGTTTATATGGTGTAGCACATTGATTGATTTGCATATATTGAAGAATCCTTGCATTCCTCAGATAAACCCCACTTGATCATGGTGTGTGATCCTTTTAACGTGCTGCTGGATCCTGTTTGCTAGTATTTTGTAGAGGATTCTTACATCTATGTTCATAAGTGATATTGGCCTGCAGTTTTCTTTCTTTGTGACATCTCTGTCTGGTTTTGCTATCAGGGTGATGGTATTTATTTATTTATTTGCTGGAAGATTTTTAATCACAGTTTCAATTTCAGTGCTTGTGATTGATCTGTTCATATTTTCTATTTCTTCCTGGTTCATTCTCGGAAGGTTGTGCTTTTCTAAGCGTTTGTCCATTTCTTCCAGGTTGTCCAATTTATTGACATATAGTTGCTTGTAGTAATCTCTCCTGATGATTTGTATTTCTGCAGTGTCAGTTGTTACTTCTCCTTTTTCATTTCTCATTCTGTTGATTTGAGTCATCTCCCTTCTTTCTTAATGAGTCTGGCTATTGGTTTATCAATTCTGTTTATCTTCTCAAAGCACCAGCTTTTAGTTTTATTGATCTTTGCTATTGTTTCTTTCATTGCTTTTTCATTTATTTCTGATCTGATCTTTGTGATTTCTTTCCTTCTGCCACCTTTGGGTGTTTTTTGTTCTTCTTCCTCTAATTGCTTTAGTGTAAGGTTAGGTTGTTTATTTGAGATGTTTCTTGTTTTGAGGTAGGATTGTATTGCTATAAAATTCCCTCTTAGAACTGCTTTTGCTGCATGCCATAGGTTTTGGACCATCGTGTTTTCATTTTCATTTGTTTCCAGGTATTTTTTTATTTCCTCTTTGATTTCTTCAGTGATATTTTGGTTATTTAGTAGCATAGTGTTTAGCCTCCATGTGTTTGTATTTTTTACAGTTTTTTTACTGCAATTGATACCTAGTCTCATAGTGTTGTGGTCGGAAAAGATACTTGATATGACTTCAGTTTTCTTAAATTTACCAAGGCTTGATTTGTGACCCAAGGTATGATCTATGCTGGAGAATGTTCCATGAGCACTTGAGAAGAATGTATAAGTCTGTTGTTTTTGGATGGAATGTCCTTAAATATCAATTAAATCCATCTTGTTTAATGTATCATTTAAAGCTTGTGTTTCCTTATTTATTTTCATTTTGGATGATCTGTCCATTGGTGAAAGTGGGGTGTTAAAGTCCCCTACTGTGATTGTGTTCCTGTCGATTTCCCCTTTTATGGCTGTTAGTATTTGCCTTGTGTACTGAGGTGCTCCTATGTCTGGTGCATAAATATTTCCAGTTGTTACATCTTCTTCTTGGATCAATCCCTTAATCATTTTGTAGTGTCCTTCTTTGTCTCTTGTAATAGTCTTTATTTTAAAGTCTATTTTGTCTGATATGAGAATTGCTACTCCAGGCTTCTTTTGATTTCTAGAAAAACCTTTAAACCTTATTCTTTTCATGTAATTCTTATCTCTGCTAGATGATATCTAATCTCTCTTGTGATTTTGTCTGACCATTTGATCACAAACCCCAAGGTTGTTCTATGGAAACTGATCCCTGAATAACGAGACACCCGGCCAACTCCACCGGGCGCATGTGTGGGGCTTCCATGCTGGGGGAGAACAGTGACCACGGTCTTTTTTTTTTTACATTTTTTTTTCAATTTCTTCATTTTATTTTTGGCTCCATTGGGTCTTCGTTGCTGCGCATGGGCTTTCTCTAGTTGTGGCAAGCGGGGGCTACCCTTTGTTGTGGGGCACGGGCTTCTCATTGTGGTGGCTTCTCTTGTTGCGGAGCTCGGGCTCTAGGCACATGGGCTTCAGTATTTGTGGCTCACAGACTCAGTAGCTGTGGCTCGTGGGCTCTAGAGCACATGCTCAGTAGTTGTGGTGCACAGGCTTTGTTGCTCCGCGGCATGTGGGATCTTTCCGGACCAGGGATCAAACCGATGTTCCCTGCATTGGCAGGCGGAATCTTAACCACTGTGCCACCAGGGAAGCCCTGTGACCCCGGTCTTGAACGTGGAGTGGTGAGGATTTCTAGACACACACTGCAACTTCCCCTCACCCTGCCCTCCTCAACGAAGGCATGAGGAAAAGATTATGCTACTTTCCCAGAGCATTTCAGAAGATTGCATCTTTCCCTGAAATCGCCACACTTTCCTTTGAGAGTCAAGTTTACAAAATGATTTAACTTCCTTCCCTGACTAAGCAACAAAATGAACACTGACATCTGGGGGGTGCAGAGAGTAATTTACTGAATACTTTTCATGTACCCTTGCTCTATGCTGAATGTGTTTTACATGCATCATCCCAACTTCATGTTTATAATAGCCCTATGAGGTGGTAACTATTCCCCTTTTACAGATGAAGAAAACTGAGGCTAAGAGAGGTGTATTACGTGAAGATGAGTCTGGTGATTCTCGGAGTTGATGTCTAAAAATAAAACAGGTTTTATCTAAGTAAAACACATTTCGTCACATTGGGCGATTTTCAGGGTTTTCATTTTTCATGTTTCCCTTTAAACATGAAATTTTTCTGTTAGAGGCCAAGCTGGTAGTATTTTAGGCTTTGTGGACCATGAGGTTTCTATTGCACCTACTGAACCCTGGTTCATTGTAGAGGCCCTAACAATACATGAATGAGTGGGCATGGCTGTGTTCCAATAAAACTTTATTTACAAACTCAGGTTGCAGTTTGCTGATGATGGAAATGTTCTGAAACTAGATTGTGGTGATAGTTACTCAACTCTATAAATTTATTAAAAAGCATTGAACTGTACACTGAAGATGGGTAAGTATTGTGGTATGTCAATTATACCTCAATAAAGCTGTTATAAACAAGAATGAGTTGGCTTCTGGTTTTAGATAGCATGAGAATATTCACTAGTCACAAACAGCTCTCCTCACATAGAGTAAACCACCTCTTGTCTTTTCCTTTTTTCTTTTCAAATTCCTCCTCAATTTTTATTTATGATATATTCCTGTCAGGATGATCAGAAAAAACACCTAAAAGCCCACTGATGAACTAGATAACTCTGCTCACAAAAGAATTGGCCCTGTGGTTCCTTATTTGTATTTACCTTCTTCTTAAATATACTTCTCCTCAGGCTGAACAGAGGCAGCCAGAGCTCTACTGTGAAAGACAAAATAGTTCTGGAGAGTTCTTTATCACCTCACATACAGAAGGGAAAATTCATGCTTATGGTTTGGTATCTATAACCTTGGCTCTAAATATCTGTTGTTCAAACACAGACACACTTGATCTTTTTGAAGCAATTAAATACGCACTATTGCCTGTTTTCATTTATAAATACCAACACATAATAACCAACTACGAATCATAACATGGTATTACTATCCTTTTATTTTACCATCTTCTTAACTGTGTAACACATTTAAAAAAAAACATTTCATGTACTTCTTTTATGCTTGTAGAATTCTAAAGGATACTTAGAAAGGTTTTGGTCTCCTCGGGGTGTAGCTCAATTGGTGGCAATTAATGAGGACAGAACGTGGAACTGCTTCCTTCAACTGCTTCCTTCAAGGGTGTTTTCAGCTGTGGAGTCATGGAAAAGCTCCTTGCAGTGTGAGTGTGGCTGGACCATGGAAAGTGCCAGAAGAAACACATCAGGCAACCTCAAGAATATTTAAAGTCCTGGCCCCATCCTACAAGCTCACTCAGGATAAAGCTGCAAAAGAAAAGGAACAGAGAAACTGAAAAATCATTGCCCAGGAAGAAAAAAAAAAGCAGAGGTTTTCTGTCATATCACGTGCTGGTCTATTCCTAGTGAGCCCTTATCAGGCTGTCAAAATGAAATGAAAGAAAACAGTCTCACCTTCATAATTAATTTCCCTGTTTCTTTCTTAATCTGCACTGCCCAGGCAGTTAATCTTTACTCTATATGCTTTTGTCTCCCTACGTAATTAAAATCTCCCTCTGCGTGAGAAGGCAGAGTGCCACATGCCGACTGGGAGAGCGAGCTTCAAGGCTGTGGGAGATGAAAGAAAAGAGGAGAGAAGGGCAGACAAGAAGGGGGAAGAGTTGGATGGACCTAGAGATGATCATACTAAGTGAAGTAAGTCAGACAGAGAAAGACAAATATATGATATCACTTATATGTGGAATCTAAAAAAATGATAAAAGGAACTTATTTACAGAACAGAAATAAACTCACAGACATAGACAACAAACTTATGGTTTCCAAAGGGGTTAGTGGGGGGTTGGGGGAGGGATAAATTAGGAGTTTGGGATTTTTGTATGTTTCTTTCTTTATTGAAGTACAGTTGATTTACAATATTATGTTAGTTACAGGTTTACAGCACAGTGATTCAGTTATACATACATATATCTGTATCTGTTCTTTTTCAGATTCTTTTCCCTTATATGTTATTACAAGATATTGAGTATAGTTCCCTTTGTTATACAGTAAGTCCTGGTTGGTTATCTATTTTATATGTAGTAGTGTGTATATGTGAATCCCAACCTCGTAATTTATACCTCTCCCCACAATTGGGATCAAAATATACACATTACTGTATATAAAATAGATACCAACAAGGCCCTACTGTATAGCTAGCACAGGGAACTCTACTCAGTATCTTGTAATAACCTGTAAGGAAAAAGAATCTAGAAAAGAATATATATGTGTATGTAACTGAATAATATATATATATATATATATAACTGAATCACTTTACTTCTAAACTATCACAACATTGTAAATCAACTGTAATTCAGTAAAGCATTTAAAAAGAAAAGGGGATAGAGAGAAAAAGGAAAGGAAGGGGTGATGAGGCTGAGTAGGTGAGCAGAGTAAGGAAAGAAGAAAAGTTGGACTTTTTGAGAGAAGATAAAACATTCCAAGTCCTCCCAGACCAACCATGTGTTGGAAGCCAACCCAGAAATACTTTCTAGGACAGCCTTGCCTGGCCCATGGGTGATCCTGGTTGGGTCTGCCTACCACCATGTAGTATCCGAATGGATTTCTTTTCAGGTAAATATTCAAGTTCCACAAGAGTCGACCTTATCCCTGTCTCTGCTGAGTTCAGTTTCTGGATTCAACTGTGTTGATAGCATGGAATCCCAGCCTGCTGACTGCTTGCCAGAAAGGAGAACCACTCCCTTAGCAAAAGCTCAAAATTAAGAACTAGTATTTATATATCATTGCCAGCACACGCTACTGTCTACTCAATTCAGTTGCACATACCTTAGATGTTATCCTTGTAGAAACCAACTCATCGGAGATGTGTGTTCTTTATGTTAGTTCGGCTCTTCCTAGTCTCATTTACTGCCCTGAGCAGTAGACCATCAGGCAATATAAGGGAGTTGATCAAAAGTGGCTCAAATTGCTTCCTTGGCATTTGGAGGGGGCGGTGCCTTGTTTTTTAGCGCACAGCACATTGTTCTCTTTAGGACAAGCCAGCGCAGAAGATTCTTTCAAGACCCAGGGGCAGAGTCTATTACATATGCTCCTTCTAAACTATGAAGGCTCTTCAGTTTGGCTCAAGTTGGAATATGGGACCCAGCTCTCCCTCTCTGTCTCTCTCTCGAATTTATTTTTTAAAGTAGTTTTGGGTTCACAGAAAAAGTGAGCAGAAAACATAGTAATTTCCCATATAGCCCCAGCCCCACACTTGACAGCCTCCCCATTATTAACGTCTCCCACCAGAGTGGTACATTTGTTACAATGGATGAACCTACATTGACACATTATAGTCACTCAGACTCCATAGTTACATTAGGGATCACTCTTGGTGTTGTACGTTCTGTGGGTTTGGGCAAACGTATAATGACATGTATCTACCAGTATAGTATCATATAGAATAATTTCACTGCCCTAAAAATCCTCTGTGCTCTGTCTGTACATCCCTCCCTCCCTCCTAACCCCTGGCAACCACCGATTTTGTTTTTTGTTTTCTTTTGCGGTATGTGGGCCTCTCACTGCTGTGGCCTGTCCCGTTGTGGAGCGCAGGCTCAGCGGCCATGGCTCAGGGGCCCAGCCGCTCCGCGGCATGTGGGATCTTCCCAGACCGGAGCACGAACCCGTGTCCCCTGCACCGGCAGGCGGACTCTCAACCACTGCGCCACCAGGGAAGCCCCTCCACCGATTTTTTTTATTGTCTCTATACTTTTGCCTTTTCCAGTGTGTCGTATGGTTGTAGTCATAATGGCATATAACTTTTTCAGATTGGCTTCTCTCTCTTAGCAATATGCATTTGAGTTTCTGCCATTTCTTTTTAGCCCTGAGTAATATTCCATTGTCTGGATGTACCACAGTTTATTTATCCATTCTCTTACTGAAGGGCATCTTGGTTGCTTCCAAGTTTTGGCAATCATGAATAAAACTGCTATAAAGGTTCATGTGCGGGGTTTTGTGTGGACATAAGTTTTCAGTTCATTTGGGTAAATACCAACGAGCGTGATTCCTGGATTATATGTTGAGAGTACATTTAGTTTTGTAAAATAGCCTCAAACTGTCTTCTAAAGTGGCTGTACCATCTCTTTTCACCAGCAGTGAATGAGAGCTTCTGTTGCTCCACACCAGCATTTGGTGTTGTCAGTGTTTTGGATTTTGACCTTTCTAATAGTGTGTAGTGATATCTCACTCTTGTTTTAATTTGCGTTTCCCTAATGATATATGATGTTGAGCATCTTTTCATATGCTTACTTGCCACCTGTATACCTTCTTTGGTGAGGTTTCTGTTTAGGTCTTTTACCCAATTTTTAATTGGGTTCTTTGATTTCTTATTGTCGAGTTATAAGAGTTGTTTTGTATATTTTGGACAACAGTCCTTTATCAGATGTGTCTTTTGCAAATATTGCCTCCCAGTCTGTGGCTCATCTTCTCATTCTCTTGAGAGAATAGTACTTCTTAAATGCAAGGCCCATCTCTTTAAGTGTGCTGGATGTTGGGATATACGTTTACTGTATGAAATTTATCCTTACTTGCATATCATTTTTCCACCTTGAATTCCTTTGCCCTATTTCTGTGATTCTCACTGTTTATTTTCTTGACACAAATGGAATACATATGCACTGTAGAAATTATAGAAAATAAAGAAAACTTATCACCCTCCTTCTCTCTCCCTTCACTCCTCGCCCCTCAGTACTTCAGTTAACATTTTGAAGCAACTTTGTTTTTTCAATTTGTACAAATATTTAAAGTTTTTTTGCAGCATGAAATCATGTCCTAATACTCTTCTTAAACCACCTTTTGAACACTTTTCCCTGCTGTTAAGTATTTTCATACAATGTTATGTTTAATAGTTGCACAGTATTTCATCAGTTATTTAATCAACCCCATTTTGTCGGATATTTTATTGGTTTCCAAGTTTTCACAAAAGAAGTACTACGGTGAGCATACTTGTACCCATTTCTTCATACAGATTCAAATTCATTTGCCTCCTCTTTTATGTTAAAAGTAGAACCATAGGCTCTAAAAGGATGAATTTTTTAAAAAAGATTTTGATATTTATTGCCAAAATATTTTCTAAAGGGGTTGTATCAATTTATACATCTATTGGCAGTGTACAAAAATATCTGTTTCTTAACCTTTGGCCATACTATGTGCTATTTTGTTTTAATCATTGTTGTTTGTTAGACAAAAATGCATTTTGACGTTATTGCATTTTTTATCTCTTCAGTGACAGGTAAGGTTGAAGTAATTTTTCATTTTCAATTTTACATTATAACCCTTTTATATTACTTGCCTGTTAGTGTCCTTTGTCATATTTTTCTAACGGGAGGCTCCTCTTTTTTTTAACTGGTTTGCAACAGCCTTTAGACACTAAGAATCACAGTCTTTGTCTGGCATACACATTACAAATATTTTTTCAGTTTGTCATTGTTAAAGTCGGTTTTGACATATAGAACTTTCCAAATTTTTACTCAAACCACTCATTATTTATTTTATTATTTTTGGCTGTTGTGTGATGCTTATATAATTGGAACTTGAGTAAGTGTTTTCCTGTGGCCAGAAATTAGCACTAGAGCTAAAATGCTAAGAGCCCCACATTGTTTTTTTTTTCATCTTACAAAACTGAAACTCTTTTTTTTAATTTATCTTATTGGAGTAGAGTTGATTTGCAGTGTTATGTTAGTTCCAGGTGTACAGCACAGTGATTCAGTTATACATGTACATATATTCATTTTCTTTTCCATATAGGTTATTATGGAATATTGAGTAGAGTTCCCTGTGCTATACAGTAGGTCCTTGTTGGTTATTTTATATCTAGTAGTCTGTGTATGTTAATCCCAAGTTCCTAATTTATCCCCTCCCGCCCCCAGTTTCCCCTTTGGTCACCATAAGTTTGTTTTGGAAAACTGAGTCCATTCCTATTTTGTAAATAAGTTCATTTATATCATTTTTTATATTAGATTCCACATATAAGTGATACCATATGATATTTATCTTTCTCTGACTTATTTCACTGAGTGTGTTCATCTCCAGGTCCATCCATGTTGCTGCAAATAGCATGATTTCAGTCTTTTTTATGGCTGAGTAATATTCCATTGTATATATGTATGGGATGGCCAAAAAGTTCGTTCAGGTTTTTCCATAAGATGTTATGGAAAAACCCAAATGAACTTTTTCGCCAACACAATACCACATCTTCTTTATCCACTCCTCTGCTGTTGGACATTTTGGTTGCTTCCATGTCTTGGCTATTGTAAATAGTGCTGCAGTGAACATTGAGGGCCCCCTATTTTAAAGAGAATCATAAATACTTGGGAGCAGATGCCTCCACACAGGCCTTCCTAGGAGGGAGCTGAACCTCAGTGGCCACCCTCTCCCCACAAACTTGACCCGCTTTCCCAGCCGATGTTAGAAGATTGGGGGCAGGAGAGTCAGTGAGTCAGGGGAGCACAGTAGCTTTTTCCTCACCTCCTCCATGAGCATCCTCCCCAATTCCAAATCCAAATGAAGGGCAGACACCAAGAGGACCACTTATTGCATGTGCCGGCAAGGAGAACGCAAGAAGAGACTGCCGTGTGGACACTGCTTGGACATCTACTGAGGCACAAGATGTGCTTCTCTGCCTCTGGGTTCCCTGAGCAAGGGAGAGGACAGTAGCCAGAAGACCCCAGGCAGCAGGAGAAGAGGGGCTGGTGAGCCTCCTGCATGCCCTTCATTTTGGTGGTCAGGTGACCATGAGTGATTTTACTGGCACTCAACCCAAGAGTGCTACCTTCTGTGAGAAGAGAGCCAGCACCATGGTGCCGTGGAGTGCACCACCCACGGCAGTAGCTGAAGGGACGACAGAAGAGAATGTGCTGGGTTCAGATTGCCGAATCAGGGACATATGCCATGAAGTAACCCTCTACAGCATCCTTCAAAGAAAACATCGGAGCACCATGGACAGAGCCCAACCATAGGACTGCGTGTCACACAGACAACTTAGAAAGTCAGTTAGTATTAGCCAGAGAAACAGCAAAACCAAGAGAAGGAACAACTGAGACCAGTTAGGCAAAGAGAGATTTTTCTCTTTCCTTCTCTGTCTTCATTGATGTAACAGGGGGTCATGAAAAAGGGAGAGGAGGCATCCCAAAGCAGAGAACCTTCTCCACTCTGGTTTTCCATGCTCTACATCAGCACCACTCTAAATACAAGGCATCTGTTATCTGGGAGAGACGATTTTATTGATGGGCTAACTCATTAGAAAGGATTAACATCTAGTTCATTGATACAACATGACACATTTTCTTGGGGATGGATAGGATCCTGTGGAAATGGACACAAGCCAGGTGTGTTTTGCTGAGGAAGAGAAATCCAACTCAGCCTGACGCTTTTCCAAAAATGGGAGGCAGAGGGGAGCCCGCAGACAAATGTGCCCTGTGTCCCAATTCTGGCTACTGCCAACCCTGGCAAAAATGGTTCTCCGCAGGATGCAAAAGTCAGGTTTGACTTGACGGGTTGTGAGATTGGGCACCTGGTGTTTTTTGACTGAACTGTTTATTCAGGGAATTCACTTTAAAGGTAACCCACGGAGCACCTGCAGTTGCCTGGCGTCTGTGTGTTAAGCTGGCTGGTGACGCTTAACCCACATCAGGAGGCAGAAGTGATTGTTCTTCAGACAAAATAGAATTTTAACAGAAAGCAGTAAACCAAGATGAACAGGGGGAAGTGTTGGCTCTCATTCCCCCACTTCTCCAGAATCTGTCACCCCCAAGACAGCGTAAAGTGGACACGGGAGATCCAAATCCAAAGCAACTGCATTCTGTCCCTTTCTGTAGCATCGCCAAGGGAACCTTCTCCCTACATCCCGACTCATGTGCAAAGGGGACAGCAACACCATCCCCTGTCCTCCTAGAAGTTGTCGTAGTGCCTTCTTCACAGGCTGGTTGGGAGGGTTAAGTGGAATAAGGCATCTTAAGTACTCGTTATAGCACCTAGCATATAATACGTGCTCAATAAATACTATTATTATTGTATGATTAGCTCTGTTCCTGTTCCTCTCAGAATGACTTCCCACCAGCACAAACTCCAATAATCAATGAACCTCCAGTGCCTTAAAAAAGAGTGCCAATCCTTGTTAGGAGGGCACAGTTAACCCTTCATGATCTGATTCCATCCACGTGTTGAACCTTATCTCTTGTCACTTCTTGTTTCGAACTCTAGTTCTTTCCAGGTTGAATAACTTGCATTTTTTAATTTAATTTTTATTTTATATTGGAGTATAGGTGATTTACAATGTTGTGTTAGTTTCACATGCACAGCTACTGAATCACTTAGCTGAATGACTTGCATTTAATTGAACGGGCCCTGCCTCTGAGCACCAGCGAGTCCTCATATATTCTGCTTCCTCTGCACGCTACACCCTGGGGAACCCTTCCCTTTTCACATTCCCGTTCACTTGCCATCTCCTGCCTGCCATCAGCAGCCGAGAGCCAGATCCCACGGCACACTGGATCTGTGTTTACGTCCACTCTGAACTTTACCTGTTGTCCTCGACTTTTTTACTTGTCTGTGCTTTCTTAAATTTTAATGGACATACAGACAACCTGGACATCTGGTTGACATGAAAATCCTGAGTTAGTACATCTAGGTGCAGCCCAAGATTTTACATTCCTGACAGACTCCCACGTGATGTGGATGCTGCCATTACTGGACCACACTTTGAGTACCAAGGTACTAGACAGTGATCTCCTTAATATCAGGAACCCCGTCTCCTTTCGTCTTTATATCCCCAACACCCTGCCCATCTTAGGGAAACTCTTTTTCCTAAAGGTGGTTGAATGAATATATGATTGAATGAACATACCAAGACACTCTGCCCCTAATACCCACTTGTGCAACAAGCTAGCAGCATGTTTCCTCGTCTGGAAAAGTTTTCCCTCAGCTTCCTGTTCTCTGCCCAGGACTGTGTTATAAAACATTTACTATCAATGAGATGATGACAGAGTCAGGGTAAAGTGGTAAAGACAAGCAAAAGAATGAGACAAAGAAGAAGAGAAGAGGGGAAAGAAGAAAAGGCAGAAAGGGAGTGTATAGATAAAAGGAGAGGAATCGAGAAGATTGGAGGAAGGAGAAATGCCTAATTCTTCACCTCACATAATTCCAGTTCACACATCTATTATCCTTACGTACCTGGACGTCCTCTCACATATTTTTTCCATATGCTGACCTTGATCTTCTTTACTTATTAATTTATCCATTCAACACATCTACTTTGCATCAGCCACTGAGCTAAGGATACATTCATGACTAAGAACGAACACAAACTTGGAGCTTATCGTCCGGAGAGTGGGGAGAGATATTAATTAATTAACTAAGCACTCAGTGTAAAATTACAACAATGTTAAGAGCAGAGAACTCTTCTCTAGGAAGTAGATGGTTGAGGGGAGGGTGATCAGCAATTAACTAGGTGATACAGGAGTGGAACATCGCATGTACAAAGGCACTGTGGCTAGGGTGAGCATAGTACGTTGGAGGAACCAAAGGATCAGAGGTTCTGGAGCCCTGGAAAGGAGAGTTGGCCAAAGAAGAAAGAGTCTGTGTGGTAACCAGCTCCAAGATGGCCCCAGTGATCCCTGCTTCTTGCTATTCACGCTCTTGTGTATTCATATCCCACCTTATACCAGGGTTTATCTGTGTGACCAATAGCATACAGCAGAAGCGAAGGTAGGGTAGGACATTTTCAATATTAGATTAGAAAAGGCTGTGGCTTCTCTCTTGGGCACTTTCTTGCTCTCCTCTCTCTTGGGTCACTCACTCAGGAAAGCAAGCTGCTATGTTTTGAGCAGCCCTATGGAGAGGCACAAGTGCCCAACAGTCAGTAAGGAATTGAGGCCTGGCAACAACCGTACACATAAGCACAGAAGCAGATTCTATGACCCCAGTCAAACCTTGAGATGAATGCAGCCCTGGCCAACAGCTCAACTTCAGTCTCATGAGAGACACTAAGCCAGATCCACCCAGCTGAGTCACAACTGGATTCCTAACCTTCACAAACTATGTGAGATAACATGTTTGCTGTTTGAAGCTGCTGAATTTCAGGGTAGTTTGTTACACAGCAACAGATAACTAATGCAGCCTAGGTCAGACCATGCACTACATCCCTGGCATGTTAAGGTTTGTGGGGCCTTGTAAACCCTCCCTAGTACCCTGAAGAAAAAAGATATGGTATGACAGTACCACCTCAAAAGATAGAGGGAAGCGCCTGGAAAATTTCAGGACAGTGGCAAGCCTATTGTGAACGCAGAGATAATAGTTGCACTCCTTCATTTGTTCCCCGCAGCTCATCGTAATCCACTAATCTAGGTCAAGTCCAGGGTACCATGAGCCCACATAAGTTAAAATGAAATATGTCTTATAAAAGTTTAATATCTTTTCACTGGTATTTTACATTTTTTAGTAATTAATCATAAGATCCTAAGTTAAAGTATTAAAATTTAAACAAACAAGAGGATAGACTCTTATAGTTGTTCCACACTGCGTAATGCGTGGGACAGAGCTACCGTCTAGGAACAGTGCCTGTGGGTTCCCCAAGGCAGAGAGAGTACATCTATGACACCTGAAGGGAAGGTCTCCAGGGGACTCAGGAGAACTGCACCCCTCTCAGCTTACTAAGGATTGTCACTTGGGAAGCCTGGAGCTGAATGTCTGGATTCTAAGGACATCTTTAATAGCTTGACACGATAGCAGCTGTAGATCCTTCAGGAATCTCCTACCTATTGGAGGGAAGGAGAGACCTTGAGGAGATAACTCACTTTCAAACTGAACCCTAAGGCAGAAAGACAAGCCTGAGGTCCTGTGAGAAGGCGTGGGCTGCTGAAGAACATTCTAGCATCTGACTTAATAAAATGGGGGGAATAAAAATAGGAGAAAGGAAGTTAAAACTAAATCTGTCAGTAAATAAAGCTGAATCAAGCTGTATTGTGCAGAAAGTAAATTCTCTTACATGTGATTAACCATAAAAATATTTAATCACCAGTGAGCTTTAACGATATGTAGCAGAAATTTTATAATAAGTGAAGAATTTTCTATTAAATATTTCCATATCAGTCTCTTTCTGGGGGAAAAAAAATTCCATTAGGGTCATAACCATCAAACTAGAAATTCCTTTCTTTTGGTTTAGAACTTGGAATCAAAAGACATCAGAAATAAATCTTCTTGGGAAAAAAATTGTTTGAAGTTCTTTTCATCTTGGTAAAATTAGGATAACATGCCATTTTGGCCTGGGTAGAGAGAAGAGGAATCTCTGTGTTTTTGAAAAAACACTGAAACCTTGCTCTCCAGAGCATGGCAACACATCATGGCACCTCCACTGATTTTAAGAGTGGTCGGACTTCTTTCACCTAGGAGCTAGGTCTTTTATGAAACTTCATGGGTATTTTTCCATAGGACCATTGGTTCAGTATTCATCTGCACGTGTTATTCAAATGTATCTTATTTGGGTGTATTCAAATGTCCGTACGATAATTTCCAGGCTCTATTAGAACCCAGAAATATGCTTTCCACACACTGGCACTTTCCCCAACCAGTGCTCAGCTTACAGGAATGTTCCTTTCACCAATGGTTGCAAATTTGTCAATAACAAAAATTAATAAGAATTAAAATGTCAAGGACGATAGTTAGCTTCTGAATAAAGCCCATCACTTTCTCCTGTGTGTGTTCACATTCCCACTGTGTTAGTCAGGATAAGACAGGCTATGCTGTAGTAACAAGAACAAAAATAAAAAACTGGAATCTCAGTGACTTCATGAATAAAGGTTTATTTTTTAATCATATTCAGTCCATCGTCCTCCATTCTGTGACTCTGCCAGCTGGAACACGTGGCTGCAGGTCAAAGTAGCAGGCGAAGAGAGAGATGGAGATGACACACAGACTCTTTAATTGCTTTAGCCAGGAGTGACATGTGTCACTTCCAGTCAGAGTTCCTTAGCCAGAAATAATCACACTTCCGAGCCTAGCTTCAAGGGACTGTGGGAAACGTAGGAGTGGACGTGGCGATTTAGTGAGCATTACAGTCAGACCCACAGAATAAAATAACCTCTCTGAAAAATAGAATAGAACTGATACTCAGTGGGGAGAGGGGCAGCACAGATGTGCACATCCTCCGACTCACATGCTCACCACCTTCCCCAGACCCTTGCACCTAAGGCTGGAGCTCACGTGGTCCGTGAAATGACAAGGGGGACTACTGGTGCTTCCAGAACAGTCTCTGAGCAAGGCAGGGCATCTTCTTGGCAGTAATGGCTTTGAGATGACAGGCAGCACATACCAGGACAGAGAAGGAAAGAGAACCGGGCCAAACTCCTGCTTCAATTCTTGTGTTCCAGCTCACCTTTTCATCAGAGGCACAAGATTTTTAGTTTCAATAATTAAGCACAATGCTTTTCTTCAGAGACAGAGAGTGCCTACCCGAACTATACTTGGAAGGAGGAGTTTATCATGCACAAATATATATGGTACATGCTGGATGACTCGGAAGCAAGGAAGGAAAAGGCCGTGTCGGCGCCACGTTACAAGGAAAGCGAAGGTGTAGCACATGACCTGCCCCGGGGTGTGGAGTGTTGGCTGTGTGGGGTGTTCCACAGTCTCCCGTGGTACCTGCCTGCATCCCTAAGACTGATGAAGCGAGGAGTCAACCGTAGCCTACGTTGACCTCTGGCGGGCATTTGCGGTCATTGCACCTGCATTATTCGTGCGTACCCTGGACTTTTTGCCACGGGAAGAAGCTTCTTGCGAAGACCAGAACTGGACAACGCCTTAGAGATGGTCAAGTGTGAACTCCTCTCATCTTACAGAAGAGGAAGATCAAATTTTGCAGAATGGGGTGTTTCAGAGGCTGACTTTAAGCCTGAAATAACTTAGATCCCTCCAGCTCTTCAGGCGGCCAGTAGGTGGACAGGTTCCTCCTTAGCGACTTACACGTTTGCTCTAACCCTCATCACAGCCCTGAGAGGTGGGTATTATTATTCCCCAAAGAAACTCATCCTAGGTCGCACAGCGAATAGCAAGAGTTCTTCTACCCCTTCCTTCTCTTTCCCTTTTTCTCTCCTCCATGCTTCCCAGTCATACTAGAGGTCTGTATGGGCTGTGCTGCTTCATCCAGGTGCCTGGATATGGGAAAGGCAGCAGCAGCAGACTCTGCTTTCCTGTAAGTGGGCTTTCCTGACATGGTGGCAAAGGTGGCCACTGGCAGCTTCAGACCTTCCTGCCACCACTTTAACCAGACCAGTTGAGAAGAAAACTTCTTTGTTGAGTGATCACCGACACGCCTGCACAGGCTCTCGTGGGCCAGACCTGGGCCACGGGTGACCACATCTGAACTCACGGGATGGGATCAGCCCCAGGTGGATCATGTGCTTCCCTAACTATATATTAAACGGGCAAAAATATATATATTCCTACATTCTAAGAAGTAGAGAGGTGACACCCACCCTCTGCTCTCCTGGGCGTTTTCAGGTCAAGGTCCCTTCACACTGTAGCTTAAAATTCCTCAGCCGTGGAGCTATTCTTCCAGGGCAAATTTGGGGTAATCCATAAAGGGTAGATGGAACTCTCTCTCCCTTGCCCCTGACTCAAAAGACTTGTGTATTCCTTCTGCTCTCTGCTGTTCGGATTGGAGTTAGTGCTGTTCACGGCTTTCGCTGAGAAAAGGAAAACTTTCTAGACTTTGTATTGTCTGGAAGAATCTATGACATTATTGAAAAGTATTTTACCCCATCAGTGTCTCCTCCATTCCACTACAGATGACTTCATCTTGCAGAGGCTTGACTAAAAAAATCTTTCTTTTATCAAGAAAAGGCTGCCTTGGCCAAAACACACAGCAGGAAGACTCACTGCTGCCTAATTCTTTCATGCCCCCTATGGTTCAATTACACCAAGTTACCCATAGCTTCAAAACGTACACTTTAAAAAAGAGAAGACTGACATTCGCATTTTTATCTAGTGGTTCGTGAACAGTAAGTGGGCCATAAGAGCTCGTTCTACATTTTGAAACCCTAAAATGGGTGGATCAAAAACTGGGAGAACAAAAATCTAAAAACAGTTTAGGCAACGAGGTCAAGAAAGCCAGGCAGTTATGTCGAGGAAACTGTTTTTCCACCTGAAAAGCAGAGTGCATCCAAGTTCTCTGAAGCCAGACTGAGCGATTCATCGAGTAGCTTCACTTCATCTTAGAATGAGTGATAAATGATATGGTCACCCGAAGGTCTTTGGAAGAGTCAACTTTTTAAGGATAAGAAATCATCTGATGATAATGGTTCTGTTCGAACCCACATTTCAGGGTCAGCAAGAAAACCACAGGCTCTATCATGACTCCGTTGAAAGATTTTTACAGTAAATTAGCCAAGGTATGGGATACACTGCCTTCATTCTCAACGCCCTCTACTTCTTTGGAAAAATAGATTCTAACACTTCACTCAGATGGGCAAGGAACTGGATGTGACAATTAGAAAATTTTGAAAAAATAGGAGCTACTACAGGTAGCTTTTTAGACAGTCATTGAAACCACACCCAATTTTAAGGTCACATTATTGTTTTCTGCCTTGTCTCTTTTTTTAAATTTATTGAAGCATAGTTGATTTACAATGTTGTGTTAATTTCTGCTGTACAGCAGAGTGACTCCGTTATACATATATGCATACTTTTTCATATTCTCTTCCATTATGGTTTATCACAGGATACTGAATATAGTTCCCTGTGCTATACAGCAGGACCTTGTTGTTTATCCATCCTCGGTATCATAGCTGGCATCTGCTAACCCCAAACCCCCACTCCACCCCTCTCCCCTTGGCAACCACAAGTCTGTTCTCTATGTCTGTGAGTCTGTTTCTGTTTTGTAGATAAGTTCATTTGTGTCGTATTTTAGATTCCACATATAAGGGATATCATATGGTATTTGTCTTTCTCTCTCTGACTGACTTCACTTAGTATGATCATCTCTAGGTCCATCCATGTTGCTTCAAATGGCATTATTTCATTCTTTTTTATGGCTGAGTGGTATTCCATTGCATATATGTGCCACATCTTCTTTATCCATTCATCTGTTGATGGACATTTTGGTTGTTTCCATGTCTTGGCTATTGTAAATAGTGCTGCTATGAACATAGGGTTGCCTGTATCTTTCTGAATTAAAGTTTTGTCTGGATATACGCCCAGGAGTGGGATTGCTGGATCATATGATAACTCTATTTTTAGTTTTTTTTTTTTTTTATTTTTTTTTTTTTTTATTTTTTTTTTTTTTTATTTTTTTTTTTTTTTGTTTTTTAAGGAACGTCCATACTGTTCTCCATAGTCGCTGCACCAATTTCCATTCCCACCAACAGTGTAGGAGGGTTCCCTTTTCTCCACACCCTCCCCCAGCATTTATTATTTGTAGACGTTTTGATGATGGCCATCCTGGCCAGTATGAGGTGATACCTCACTGTAGTTTTGATTTGCATTTCTCTAATAATTAGTGATGATACTTGTCTCCTTTTCAAGTAAGAGTAATTGGGTTGAAGACATGGCTTTGCAAAGTTTGCCTGAAGCAAACTTGTAGTCTGTAAAGGAACCAAGGGGTCTCATTCAGCCAACATGCCTACCCAACAGCACCAGTGCATTATGTAAGGCATGCTAGCTTTGGCTTTGGGCATGCCTGGTATCAGAAAGTTTTATGACACCCTGGAAAACTCCAAGTCCACTGAATATCTTGTTCACATTTGATCTCTCCACGTTGGGGTTCTTCATTGCTAAAGAACTTCATCTATGCTGTGATTTATTAACTATTCAGATTCGTATTCCTACCTTTTAGATCATCCTGAGTGCATTTAAAAATATTAGCAATTCATATTCCACAGCACAGAGTTACAGTTTGTAAGAATATTAACTGCATCTGAAAGGAAAATGCACCAGACCCATGGAGGGAGCAAAATACTCGTGAATGAAAACCTGTACTCCTGGGAGATACTCTCATTATTCAGCTGAAGAGATCATCTGTGGAAGAACCTAGAAGATAAACTGACGCAAGTGATATATGCACCTCCAGAAAACCCTACACGGTGAGTTTATAGGGTCATTATATTTGTCCCTAAGAAAATCAGCTTATAAAACCAATTTTACAAGACCCATGGGCTATTTCACTATTTCAATTACATTTTAGTTTCATGGCTGAATTAATAATGAATGATGGTTATGGTTTGAGAAAGATTATAAATACCTGAGGTGATATTTTCAGGAGGTCACAATATTTTAATAGCTATGTGTGATTATTCTCATTTTCACAGATGAAACATATGGCCCACAAAATAGTAACTGCAACTGAAAATAGCCTGGAAAATAATTTTTTCTCTTGAAAATGTGACCACCACTATAACATATTCAGAAGAAGTGGGCATCCCATAGGACATACCTTGGTCTCCGCCCAAAGGAATTTATTCCTGTACTGACATTGAAAATGATCTTGTAAAAGAACATCTCATCTATAAATAGGCCCCTCTGAACACATAGCAGCAATATATTAGAGTGGAACTTGAGTGGACTTTTTTAAAGCATTGGTAACAATGAAACTTTCAGGGAGGTGAGACTAAGAAAAAATAAGAGGATCTATCACTACACTTTTTCATTGGTTTGGAAATTTTCCCATCCATTTAAATGATTCTGATGTGCCAAGCACGAGCTAATAACTTTGTCATAAACCTTGACCTTGTCAGCTATCGGCATCTTCTGCCTGTTCCCTAAAACTTACGCGCTCCTCGTCTCTCCCTGCCTTTTAGCTACATTTTCCTAACCTGATTGATCTACACACCTCTCCCTTCCCTCCCACCATCTTCCACAAAACCACCTGTACTACTCAAAGTTCTCTCTTGGAAATTAGCTCCCCCAAAGCGTCCCACCTTAACCCCACTTGGCGTGATCAATCTCTTACTTCAAGGGCCTCTGAGAACTTCCTTTAATTTAACAAAATCCGACTTTACACTGGGTAGAATATTGTCCACTCACAGAGGCCTTCCCTAACACGTCAGTCTAATGATGGACTCTGTCACTGCATTCGGATCATTTGCTTCATTGCATCTTTCACGAGTCAGAGCTGTGTTTTTATGTTTATTTACTTGACTATTATACACTCCCAGATACACTGCAAGCTTCATGAAAGAGAAATCCTGTTACGTTCATTGTTCTGTATCCAACACCTACCACAGTTCCTAATATATAGTAGGTACCTGAGGAAATGAATAAATGAAGCCATTGTCCTAAAAATTATTCCCTTTTTGTTTTATTGGACGCAGATTATTCAATCACCAGTGTGTCTTCCTGAATATTCTGTAACACCCCCTCCATTACTATGCATAGGCAGTCATTCAAAACATGATGAAGAAAACACCTATATTCATACTCTAGCAGTATTAACTGATACATGCCTATTAGGTACCAAGCAGAAAACTAAATGGTGAAAAACATTGTGTCTGAGGCTCTCAAAGTGGCATCTTAGGACCCCCGTTGACATATTATTAAGGGTCTGCAAAGTCTGGAAATTTTTTTTTTTGCTGTTGTGTGTTCATTTAAATAATAACCTAAAGTTTTAATATGCCACATTGTGGATCATCAGAGTGTCCTCTTTAAATCAGAAACTGTCTTTTACTTTCAGATATGTCTCTTACTTTGTTTTTTTTACAATCACTTTGGCCTCCAAGCGATTCCCCGGAGTGACAGTGTTTAACTCACAATGTGTTGATAAGCATGTCTGGCTTCCTCTGGGTTGGCATTTCTTAATGTTCAAATGACAGCAATCAGCCCACATCTGCCTTTGAAGTCAGCCTGAATTCTTGTACTAGATATAAAGGCAAAAGTTGATTTTTCAGCCATAATTTGTGTTTGAGAGACATGCTCATAGAATAAGACTTTAGTTTCTAAAGTATTTTTCACAAACCGAGACTTTATTGAACATAATGAAAATTTCATGGTGTAATGGAATGAAGTATTAGGTTAATTATCAAGGTTAATATGAAAACGGGGGAAAAAGCCCAGCTAATTTTTTGTAGAAATTGAAAGCTAATTCTAAACTTCATATAGAAATACAAGGGACTAAAATTCCTGAAGAAGAAGAAAAACAAAACTAGAGGTTTTACAGTCCTGCCTTCAAGACTTACTATAAAGTTATAGCGATCAATACAGTGTGGTATTGGCATATGATCCCCAACTATATCAACAAAACACCATAGAAACAATACAGACCCACACACCTATGGCCAAATGATTTTTGACAAAGATTCCACAACAGTCAAGTGGGGAAGGAAAATATTTTCAACAGATGACACTGGAACAAGTGACTATCCATATAAAAAAGGATGAACTTTGGGACTTCCCTGGTGGTCCACTGGTTTAGACTTCGCCTTCCAATGCAGGGGGCGCTGGTTTGATCCCTGGTTGGTGAGCTAAGATCCCACATGCCTTGTGGCCAAAAAGCCAAAAACATAAAACAGAAGTAATATTGTAATAAGTTCAATAAAGACTTTTAAAAAAATGGCCCACAGCAAAAAAAATCTTTAAAAAAAAAGGGGGTGAACTTTGACCCAAACCTCACACCATACACAAACTTTTCTCAAGAGGGATTGCAGACCTGAATAAAAAAGCCTAATGGTAAAGCTACTAGAAAAAAAAAATTAGGCCAAGATTTATTAGAATCCAAAAGTCTTCACCCTTAAAAGAAAAAAAATTGATAAATGGGACTTCATACAAATCTAAAACTTTTACTTATCAAAAGCGACCATTAAGCAAATAAAAATTCAAGCCACAGACAAGAAAAATTAAATATATATTTAATTAATATTATTTAATATATATTAAATATATATATCCAACTTGTGTCCAGAATGTGTAAAGAACTTCTACAAATCCATTACAAAAAAGACAAGCAATTGAATTAACAATGGACAATAGATTTGAACAGATATGTCAAAACAGTAGACATATTAGTGGCCAACGAAAGCATGAAAAGATGCTTCGCACTGTCAGTCGCCACATAAATGCAAATGAAAACCACAATGAGATACCACTACATATTCACTAGAATGGCTAAACTTTTAACTTTAAATATAAAATTTTAACTTAAAAATTAAAACCCAGCAATACTAAACAAATGTTGGCAAGGATTCAGAGCAAAGGAAATTCGTACATCGCTGGCAGGAATGTAAAGTGATATGTCCATATGGCAATCTCTTAATAAAGTTAAACATAAAACTACCTCATGATCCAGCAGTTCCATTCCCAGGGACTGTACAAAGGGAAAGAAAAACATATGTCCTCAGAAACACCCTATCAAGAATATTCATCACAGCTTTATTCATAATAACGCAAAACTACAAACACACCAGGTGCCCATCAGTAGGAGAATGAAAACCAACTTGTGGTATAGCTATACTATGAAATACAACTCAGCATTAAAGAAAAATTAACTACTCATGCATGCAGCAACATAGATGAATCTCGAAATCACTAGATTGGGTGAAAAAAACCAGACACCAAGAGTATATACCCTTTGACTCCATGTATATGAAGTTCCGGAACAGGCAAAACTAATCTATAGTGATAGAAATCAGAATACCATTTCCCTGGAGGAAAAGAGAATTAACAGGGAAGGTGTACAAGGGACATTTCTAAATTCTGTATCTCGATTGAGGTGTTGGTTACATAAGCGTACATACTGTCAAAACTCATCAAATTGTACACTAAAGACCAGAGCATTTTGCTCTATGTAGTTATACTTCACACGCACACAAAAGAAAACGGGGGGGTAGGGGGAACAGCTGGTGTGACATTTTTTTATGACATTGTTCCACGTGTTTTTATGTTCCTTCAACTGTGGTAGCCCTGTGAAATGCTATTTTTAGAACATAAGTCATAGAGGCGGGAGCTACATCTGTTTAACCTGCTTAACGTAATACCAATCCCATTGCCAGTTACTAGTGAGGTTGGTAGGTGACGGGCAGGAGGGCAGAGGATAACTAATGCTTAAATAACGAAACCTTCCTTTTTGTGCAGAAAAAGAAATTGGCAGAAAGTGAAATAGTAAATATCTTAGAGCATTTCAATTTAAGGTGTAACACTTAGGAAGCAATCTGTACCATCCGAGTGTGCAGAACATCAGTGAAATAGCTTCTAACTGTGCAAGTCGTTTGCATTCTGTTTCTTCTGTACTTCTGTTGAGTTCAACTGGTACCATCTGTTACATGAGTTTAAAACAGATGTCTTTTGTGGGATCCTCCCGGACCGGGGCACGAACCCGCGTCCCCTGCATCGGCAGGCGGACTCTCAACCACTGCGCCACCAGGGAAGCCCCTACTAGTGATATTTTGATGATGCTGGAAAAGTAATACAACATGAAGTCCTATGACCCCTTTACCCTAAAAGCAAGGCTTAAGTAAATGAAAGTGATCAGTTAGAGCTTCTAAATGATGACCAAGGAAGCTTAAGGATACAAAGTATCTTGTCGGGGCTGGCAGAGATTGCTTATAAAGAGGAGATAAAAATATCTGTGGTATTATTAGGTATCCATGGTAGGAATTTTATCTTGAGATGGAGAAGAACAAGGGCAAAACCTATTAATAAACCCCAAAGGGAGTAGAAAACAGTCAAGCAATGCACATCCATGACTTATGGGTATAGTTGGGTCATTTATAAGAGACAAAAAGAGCAGAGTAAGATGCCTCAATCCTCATTCCCACAGATGTCAGTAGAGAAGAGAGGTAGCGGGGGCAGTGGGTGTCTCAAAGCCTACTGTGTTTGTGAAATCTCCCCCTAAATACCAAAGAGAACCTTCTGTGAAGGGATACATCAGAAACATGGAAAACGTGATTCATGGAAACGTCAATGACCAGGGAGACAGAAGCCGTAGTTCTTCACTCAGATTTCCACTAATAAGCTGTTGTAACTCAGGCAAGTGAAAACCGTTCCTTAAATGATGTGTACAGAGATGGCAGCGAAGCAGCATAAAAAATTATGCATCGATCCATTATACTAAAAAAGAAAGTGGAGTCATCCAGTGGAATAAGAGTATCAGATAAATGCAAATTACTGCTATTATTTTCAATAATGCTGTCCAATTCTTCTTCAAAGATCATTTCAGCTCTTATAGGCATTTTGGTATACGGATTTAAAATTTCTGGTTGTAACGAACAAGTGGTATTGTGTGCCTTTATGATGGGATAGCAGTAAAATGCAGGGAAACGCAGCACTTTGCAAATTATTTTCCGATCTGCCTCCGGACGATTTGCCCACAGACAGAAAAGGCTTACAGTGAATCTCAATTCAAATATCTGATGTAAAATGTCATAGCTAAGACAGTGTGGAACAGAATCAACAAATATACCTATACAGTTTGCATAGAAATCACGTATTAGACAGCATGTTTTTTCAAATTAATCAACAGAATAAAAATAATAAGTATATAGGTGTTCATGCAGCGATAACCAAGATAACAGAAAACTGAAAATAACATACACCTACCATTAGGGGAGTAGTTAAGAAAGTCATGATACTTCAATTAAATTAAATGCCATTAAAAAATAATGCTATAACCTATAAGGGAAAAGAATCTAAAAAAGAATGGATATCTGAGTGTATAACTGAATCACTTTGCTGTACACCCGAAACTAACACAACATTGTAAACCAACAATACTTCTATTTTAAATAATTAATTAATTAATTTAAAACCAAATAAATAAAAGCTATAAATCAGGCTAAAAGTAGCTAAATACTAAAAGTATATATATATTACTGAAAATCATAAAATACCATGGGAAACGTACAGTTAAGTGACTAAAGCAAGATTCTAAATTATATGTATCTATGATGCCAATACGTAAGATATAGATAGATAGATAGATATACACAAAGACACAGGGAGACATTTAGGAATTGACATAATCAATTTATTTCTTTTTTAAATAATGATAATTCTGGGCTTCCTTGGTGGCGCAGTGGTTAAGAATCCGCTTGCCAATGCAGGGAACACGGGTTCGAGCCCTGGTCCAGGAAGATCCCACATGCTGCAGAGTAACTAAGCCCATGCACCACAACTACTGAACCTGTGCTTTAGAGCCCGCAAGCCACAATTACTGAGCCCACATTCCACAACTACTGAAGCCCACACGCCTAGAGCCCGTGCTCCACAACAAGAGAAGCCACTGCAATGAGAAGCCCGCACACCAAAACAAAGAGTAGCCCCCGGCCGCTACAACTAGAGAAAGCCCGTGTGCAGCAATGAAGACCCCAGTGCAGCCAAAAATAAATAAGTAAATAAATATTTTTTAATGATATTTCTATTTTACATTGTTTTATAATAAATAAGCATTTGTAAATTTGGAATTGAAGCACAATAATGATATTTCATTCATTTAAAATGTTGACTCTAATATTAGATATAGTGCTAAATCCTTTACATACGTTATCTATCCCCCAATCCAATCAAACCCCCAAGATAGCCAGTAATAATAATTCAGGGCATGTCTTGCTACATCTCTATGTTGGTAAGCAAACACATGCGTGTGAGCCAGAGGGTCTATTTTTTTCTACGAAACTTACATCATACTCTATATTTTACCTTGAAGATTGTTTTCCCCCCTTCCTCAGTAACATCTCTCTGCATGTCCCTAAGTCAATATATATAGCTGTAATCCATTTTTCTAGTGCTCACTCATGGTAAGGATTTGCATGATTAATTCAGCCATTTTTCTAGTGAATAACATCAAGTTGTTTCCAGTTGCACCACTACAAGAAAAAGTTGCCTGCATATTCCTATAGCTCTACCTTATGTCATGGTGTGTTTAATCCTGTAGGATAGATTCCCATAGCTGGAGTTGCTGGGCTAAAGACATATCCATGTTTTCATTTCTACAAATAGTAAAAGATAGCTTTCCATAAAGGTTCTACATTCACCTTCCCAAAGCAGTGCTCAAATGTGTTTTCCCAGAATGTCACCAGTACTGAATGTTACCAACCTTTCATTGTTTGCAACTGGACAAGGGAAAAATTGTACTACAACTCTGCATTCCCTTGAACACTAACAAGGTTAAGCCTCCTATCATTAATTTCTTTTTTTTTAACATCTTTATTGGAGTATAATTGCTTTACAATGGTGTGTTAGTTTCTGCTTTATAGCAAAGTGAATCAGTTATACATATACATATGTTCCCATATCTCTTCCCTCTTGCGTCTCCCTCCTCCCACCCTCCCTATCCCACCCCTCCAGGCGGTCACAAACCACCTAGCTGATCTCCCTGTGCTATGCGGCTACTTCCCACTAGCTATCTATTTTACGTTTGGTAGTGTATATATGTCCATGCCACTCACACTTTGTCCCAGCTTACCCTTCCCCCTCCCCGTATCCTCAAGTCCATTCTCTAGTAGGTCTGTGTGGAATATTACTCAGCCGTAAAAAGAAACGAAATTGAGTTATTTGTAGTGACGTGGATGGACCTACAGTCTGTCATACAGAGCGAAGTAAGTCAGAAAGAGAAAAACAAATACCGTA
This sequence comes from Neophocaena asiaeorientalis asiaeorientalis, assembly GCF_003031525.2. NCBI lineage: Eukaryota > Metazoa > Chordata > Mammalia > Artiodactyla > Phocoenidae > Neophocaena > Neophocaena asiaeorientalis. The sequence continues at coordinate 410,058 of NW_020174264.1, read as the reverse complement.
TACTAACACATATATATGGAATCTAAGAAAAAAAAAAGGTCATGAAGAACCTAGGGGTAAGACAGGAATATCATTAGTTTCTTTACATTTGCATTTTAGTTTCTATAAGTATGAACATTCTTTTCTAGTGTGTTGTTTTCACAATCAATTTCTGGGAGTTCTTTGAAAACCGCAGGTATTGAGTTTTTGCCTGTCATATATACTGTGCATATTTGACTCAATCTAATTCTTGTCTTTTGGTTTTTTGGTATGCATTTTTTTCATTCAGAAATATATATATATATTTTTTGTGGTACACGGGCCTCTCACTGTTGTGGCCTCTCCCGTTGCGGAGCACAGGCTCCGGACACGCAGGCTTAGTGGCCATGGCTCACGGGCCCAGCCACTCCGCGACATGTGGGATCCTCCCAGACAGGGGCACAACCCCGTGTCCCCTGCATCAGCAGGCGGACTCCCAACCACTGTGCCACCAGGGAAGCCCCAGAAATATGTTTAAATGTGTATGACTTTTGACCATTTTCTTGATTGCCTCTAAGATTCCTGTCTTAATTCCTGATCTCTGCTCACCCACAAGGTTATAGAAGTATTTTCCTAAATTTTCTTCTAATACTCAGAAAGATTTCATTTTACATTGGGATTTATTAACCTACTTGGCATATAATTTTACAAGTGGTTTAAGGTCAGAGTTTATAATAGTTTACTTCCAAATGGATAGCAAAATAATGTCAACAGTTAATAATCTTTTTTCTACTGAATTGTAATGCCAGCTTTTCCAGTATCAATTTCTCCTATATTCTTGCATATGTGTTGAGAGTCTTTACTATGTTCCATTGTTCTGGTTACTATTTCTCATGCCACTGACATTCTGTTTTGATTACTGTAGATTTATTATAAGCTTTATATGGTAACACAAGATTCCTCCCCCTGATTATTCATCTTCTGAAACATAAATTCTGTTAGCAAATCTCACTCAGTTCTTCTTCCACCTAAGTTTTTAAAATACTTGTTCTAATTGGAATTAGAAATGTCTTTCTTTTGGATTCTGATAGGAACTGTTTTGCGTTTACGTAAGTGTTTGGGAAATAATGACATTTGTATAACTCTGAGTCTTCCCAAAAGTATTTACATGGCATGGTTCTCCATTTATTCAGGTGTTGTGCCATGTCCTTCAATAAAATATTAAGTTCCAGGAATTCCCCGGCGGTCCAATGGTTAGGGCTCTGTGCTTTCACTGCTGAGGCCCTGGGTTCGACCCCTGGTGGGGGAACTAAGATCCCGCAAGCCGCATGGCGCAGCCAAAAAAAAAAAAGTTAAGTTCCTTATCCTTACTGAAATAGTTGTAGGTATTGTATAGCTCGAAGTAACATTTTAAATGCAATTTGTTATCCATTTCAAGTTAGAAACTGATGCTTTATACCTGTCTTGTGCCCTGTTCCTACATATTTGTTCCTATATGCATAGTGAGGAACAGGTCAGCAGGTAGACCAGGCCAGTTATGTGCCAGGGAGGACCTCTTCCATCTCAGAGTTGTATAATGTACAGTTTGATTACTGGGTGAGGAATAGTACAAAATGCCCAGGCATTAACACAGACCCCATGCATTGGACCTAATGTCTCCAGACTGCCAGATCAGCCGAGTCTGAGTATTGTCCTAGGCAGAGTTCTGTGCTACCAGAATGGGGACATTTCCCAGAGGCCCCTGGAATCTTGCTAACAAGCCCTAAACTGACTATGGCAAATGTTCACATCATCTCTTGAAAAAGTCTCTTCTCTGTTGGTTTATTTTGGTTTTTTTTGTTTTTGTTTTGTTTTGTTTTTTTCCAATTTATGTTTGGCTGCATTGGGTCTTTGTTGCTGCGCACGGGCTTTCTCTAGTTGTGGTGAGTGGGGGCTGCCCTTCGTTGTGATGTGCGGGTTTCTCATTGCAGTGGCTTCTCTTGTTGTGGAGCACGGGCTCTAGGCACATGGGCTTCAGTAGTTGTGGCACACAGGCTTAATAGGTCTGCAGCATATGGGATCTTCCTAGACCAGGGCTGGAACCCATGTCCCCTGCATTGGCTGGTGGATTCTTAACCACTGCACCACCAGGGAAGTCCTCTCTGTTGGTTTTTGAAGCTATTAAGGGTGTGTGTGTGTGTGTGTGTGTGTGTGTGTGTGTTTCTAATATAAAGCCACTTTTCGAATCTACCATAGGGAGAAAAATCAGCAACCTGATCAAAACTTGATTAAAAAAAAACACACTAAAGAAATTTAACCTAAATGTCTAAAAACATATAAATGTTTTTTAACATTTTTATATTAAACATATTTTATGTTAAATAAGCTATAGTAAGTACATCCATATAGAGGAATCTGATACATCTATACAAAAGAATCTTATTCAGTCTATATAAAATATATTTCTAAGAACATTTCATGACATTTCAAATGCTCATGCTAACATATTAAGTTCAATAGAAACCTTTCAAAACTGCATATTTAGTTTGACGTTATTTTGGGAGATAATGTGAGAGACAGAATAGGTGGGAATTACATATATACTAATATGTGTAGAGGGATCATAGTACTTTTTACATGTGTGTAAAAGGATTCTACTTCCTTTTATTTTCCAGATTTTCTATTGAATACAATAAACATAATCAGATGGAAAAAGACAGAACTTATTTAAGATGCACTGCCTTTTACATTCATACTTAACAGGATAGGTAAAGATATTTTTCCTTTAATTTTGTCTTTTTTCCCCTCGTTTACAATATATATATTAGTTTCCTAGGACTGTCATAACAAAGTACCACAAACTGGGTGGCTTAAAACTACAGAAATGTATTCTCTCACAGTTCTCGAGGCGAGAAATTTGACATCAAGGTGTCAGCAGGGCCACACTCCCTCTGAGCGCTGTAGGGGAGGATCCTTTTTGCCTCTTCTAGCTTCTGATGGTTGCCAGCAATCCTTGGCTCGTAGACACATCACTCCAGTCTCTGTCTCCATCTTCACATGGCTCTCTTCCCTGTGTCTGTGTCCAAACTTCCCTCTTCTTATAAGGACACCAGTCGTTGGATTAAGGCACACTCTAATCCTCTATGACCTCATCTTAACTTGATTCCACCTGCAAAGACCCTATTTCCAAACAAGGTCACATTCACAGATTCTAGGGGTTAGGATTTCAACATATCTTTAGGAGGGACACAATTCAACCATAAGAGTCTACCCTGTGGCTCCCCAAAATTCACATCCTTCCCACATGGAAAATCCATTCACCCTATCTTAAAATCCCCCAAAGTCTCTTTTTTCTTTCTCTCCCTCTCTCCTACATTCTTGTGGTTGATTCTATAAACTAAATACAAGCATGACTGTGATACAACTCTATTGGACAACCAGAGCCCATATAACCAGACTTCTATTGACTGAAATTAAAGCAGAATAGATCAATCCAGACCTTTGCTCCCAGACAAAACCACTATTTCTGTCAGCAGTATAAAGCCCAGGGTGAAGTCCTTACTTGGTGAAGCCCTCATCTCTCCCAAAAACCATGGAACAATTTTATCAAGTGCTTTCTAGGCTAACACATATAATGTGGATCAGCCATCCAAGCCTCTGAGCATTACTTTGACTATTTGGCCACCAAGCAGCGCTCCCTGATTTTAAAGTCACACTGCTCAGCCAAATGTTTCCAGGTCTGCAGAAAAATTAACATCTCCCCTTCAGGAAAGGAGTTATAATTCACAGTTCAGCCCTGACCACAGCATGAGCTAATTAACCAACCTTGGAAACAAAATAGAGACGTTTTTATTTTATTTTAAACCTGTTTAATAAAAGTGATATGCGTAGCTGCTGACGCAGTAGCCACTGCCAGGAAATTATGATGAACATAAATTAGCAGCATAGTTTGTCTGACCCAGAGGTAAGCAAGTTTTCTGATTGATTTGTTTTTAAAACAGAAATCAAAGCCGTCGAGGCAAAAGTTACATGCAAAAAGGCTGAGGCATTGATACAGAACCCGAAAAATAAAGTTTGGGGAAATTAAGGGAACAGACCACGATGTTGGATTCAAGTCATGAGTCCCAAATTTGACGGAAATGTAGCGTAAAAGGAGGAAGAGTAAACTCCACGTCAGAAAAAGCACTAAAATCCACTCAGCGGCACCGATTCACATGCCCTCATGTGAGCAGGGCAAGCTCTCCCAGCTGCACCACCTTCATCACTTGCAGGACCCAGCGCAAAGGGAAAATGCAGGTCCCCTGGTTCAAAAGCTGAGAATTTCAAAGAAGTTGCAACAGAGCGTGAAACCAAACATAAGGCCCTTCTAAGCACAAGACCCTGTGTGACCGCACGGGTTTTACTGTCTGTAGGTTTCAATTTTTTAATCAGTGAAATGGGAAAACACAAAATTCCATTTGCCTGGCCTCCTTCATGGGGTGTTTGGGATGATAGATTGAGATATCTGTAAAAAAAAATAATAATAATAATAAGGCTTCCCTGGTGGCGCAGTGGTTGTAAAAAAAAAAAAAAAAACTTTGCAAATTTGAAATCCCTTTATCCAGAGCAGAGGCCATGGAGAGTCTGGTAACACAAGCAGGGGCTCTCCTGGATACTTCCCGTTCACTTCCAGGAATTTAATAAGGACAGCCAAATACTTCACCTATATTTAGTGCTTAATAAATCACACAATTGAAATGGAGCTCGTACTTAAAAGTTTCCACTGAATCCAAAGAAACCAGTTGATTAAATGCGATGTGGTTTCTTGGATTGGATCCTGGAACAGAAAAAGGAGAGCAGTAGGAAAACTGGTGGAAACCCATAAAAGCTCTAGAGTTTAGATAATAGTAACATGCCACTCTTAATTTCTCTATTTTGACAAAAGTCCCACAGTGACGTAAGATGTTAACATTAGGGGAAGCTGGGTGGAAGTTGTGCAGGAACTCTCCGTGGTAGCTTTGCAACTTTTCTGTAAATCTAAACTTTTTCCCAAATAAGAAGTTTATATAAAAAGTGAAACTGGTCCAGTTTTTTGTTGTTTTTTTTTTTTTTCCGGTATGCGGGCCTCTCACTGTTGTGGCCTCTCCCGTTGCGGAGCACAGGCTCCGGACGCGCAGGCTCAGCGGCCATGGCTCACGGGCTCAGCCGATCTGCGGCATGTGGGATCTTCCCGGACCGTGGCACGAACCCGCGTCCCCTGCATCGGCAGGCGGACCCTCAACCACTGCGCCACCAGGGAAGCCTGAAACTGGTCCAGTTTGACTGAGAGGAAATGATGATTCTTACTTACTGGAAAGCAAAATAAGAAGATTAGCTTCTATATTAAAATGTGGAAACCTGTCCTAAGTTCCCTAGGCAGTCATTTTAAGTTACATATACCTAAATATATACATACATATAGATAGATGGAAAGAAAGAAAAGGGGGCAGGGGAGAAAAAAGACTGGATGAATGAGAATAACTTGAAATTTTGCCACAAGTACACAGTAGTCTACATATTTCTAACTTAGAGGTTCTACTTTCATTCCAGAATCTTCCTTGAGCAGGCATCACTCCATATTCTTTTCATATTAACTTTCTTTTTCTGATTGCAAGATTAATTCATGCTTATCCTAGAAAATACATATAAAAATACAACCCCCCCCCCAAAACTATCTATAATCCTATCACTAAGTCAACATGGTCAGCGTTTTGCCTCATTTTTGCCACTCTCTTGTGTGTGCATGAGAACATAAGGTATATTTTAGAATAATGGAAGCCATCGTATATAAACCAGCATTTCCAAGATTACGTTCCATGGAACATTGGGTTCCATGAACAAAAATTGGGGAACACAGCAGACCACATCCTCCCTCTAAGAGATTCACTCTGCAAAGTAGCATAGAGAAAGCCATGAGGAGTCCTGCATAACTTTTTAAACTCGGATTTCTCAATGTATGAATTTTATTATTAGCCCAGCAAATACTACTTGGGAAACTCTGGTATAAATAGCTTGGTTCCAGATTTTTTTCACTTAACAAGACATTATGAGTGTTTTCTCATGTTACTAAAAGTTAATTGCAAATATTTTAGGTTTTCTTAATTTTTTTATTGTAGTATAGTTGATTTGCAATGTGTTCATTTCTGCTGTACAGCAAAGTGATTCAGTTATACATATATACACATTCTTTTTCATATTCTTTTCCATTATGGTTTATGACAGGATATTGAATACAGTTCCCTGTGCTCTACAGTAGGACCTTGTTGTTTATCCATTCTCTATCTAATAGTTTGCATCTACTAACATCCCTCCCCCACCCCCACCCCCCTCGGTAACCACAAGTCAGTTCTCTATGTCTGTGAGTCTGTTTCTTTTTCGTAGATAGGTTCATTTGTGCCATATTTTAGATTCCACATATAAGTGATATCGTATGGTACTTGTCTTTCTCTGTCTGACTTACTTCACTTAGTACGATAATCTCTAGTTACATCCAGCAAATATCGTTCTAATGGCGACAAACATTACATCATATGAGCGTTCCATTATTTGTTATACCAGCAATCGACAAAAAAGAATTCCAAAAAGAACCAGATAGAAAATATTTGAGGCTTTGCAGGCCTTATGGTATCTATCCAATGACTCAAGTCTGCTGCTAAAGCATGAAAGCAACCATAGACACCACATAAACAAACAAGTGGGTTGTGTTCCAACAAAACTTTCACATAATTTTCACTTGTCATGAAGTATTATTCTTCTTTCGAATTTTTTTCAACCATTTAAAAATGTCAAAGACTTGTGGTTGCCAAGGGGAAGGGGGTGGGGAAGGGATGAATTGGGAGTTTGGGATTAGCAAATACAAACTACTATATATAAAATAGATAAACCACAAGGTCCTACTGTATAGCACAGGGAAATATATTCAGTATCCTGTAATAAACCATAATGGAAAAGAATATGAAAAAGAATGTGTATATATGTATAACTGAATCACTTTGCTGTGCACCGGAAACTAACACAACATTGTTAAGCAACTATACGTCAATAGAAAAATAAGCTTAAAAAATAAAATGTCAAAAAAAATATTCTTAGCTCACAGACTGCACAAAAACAGGTGGTAGGCCATATTTGGCCCACAGGCCATAGTGTGCCCACCCATGATTTTTCCGCCAATTAAAAAAAATACTATATTAGGTATTTGGAGAAATAAATCTTTGTCTGAACTTCTGATCAATTCCTTTGGATAGATTCCTAATAAATTCCTAGATCTGAACAACTAAGCTAGGGAATATGAATATCGGGTTCTAGAAGCATATTGCTAAGTTGTTCCATAGAAAAGAGGTACAGTGCTCAACAGCAGGGTCCACAAGTGTCTGTCTCTCCGTAACCAGGCTAGTTTTGACTATTATCAGTTTTTAACTTCTGACAATTTGATGAATAAAAATTAGTGTCATGTTTTACGATCCATTTCTATGATCACTAGTGAGACTTGACAGTTTTTCATATTCACTGACCATGTGCGTTTCCTCATTCGTGACATATCTGTTGTGTGCCCTTATCTCATTTGTTACTGAAATACTCTTTGTTTATGTTGAGGTCGTTCGTTAAAGTCATAGGAGTTCTTTATATACCGAGCATATTAACTCTTCTTATTCTTGGCAAATATTTTCCTAATTTGTTGCACTTTTGATTTTGATGTTTTCAGCCGTAGAGATGATTTTACATTTCATAGATTGATTGTAGATTGAATATAGATATACAGATTATAGACTGATATAGATTTATAAATCTATTAGTTTATCCACTTTGGTTTCTTCCTTTGCTTTTATGCAGCAAAGTCATTTCCTACTTAGAGATCATTTGAAAACTGAATTTTACTATACTTTCATGTCTCATCATACCTTCATATCATATTCATAACTCTTCATATCATTGATATTCATTTAGTGTATGGTGTGAAGTGAGGTCCCAAACTGTTTTCTTTCCAAATTGTTTTTTCTGATTTTGACTTTTCTACTACCATTTATTACGTAACCCACCCCTCTGTCACTGATTTGTGAATATTCTTTTCTCTTATGTAAATACTGGGGTCTCAACAAGGGTAAAGTGGGATGTATTGTATAAGGGTAAGTACGGGGTGGGGGGCATTTCTAAGCCATCCCCTTTATCTGTCCGTCCTTTCTTACACCAGGTCAACAGTATTATGATTTTAGCAGATATTTGAACATCTGTTAGTATTAAAATGTATGATAAAACACCGCTCCAAGTTCTTACTTCTCAGAAGAAATTAAAGGGCATCTTGGCAGTTTTTATGTTAGGAAAGAAAAACCCAGCATATGACTGAATAATATCAGCAGAAACCACACACAGATACTTAACATCAAGTTTTGAAAAGATCCAGATGAGAACCAAAAAAAAAAAAAATTATCTGAGAGGAAGAGTGCAGACACACGCTGTCTTGGGACAAATTGTCTCCCCATTTCCTTTAAGCCCGTAGATAATCTCAGTCAATTCTTGATCCTTCTGGTTAAATCTGCTACCAAAATGTGGCTAGAACTCCACGGATCATCAATCCCATATTAGCCATGACTTAGCCTTTTCCCCAACCAAATGCATTAGCAGAATCTGAACAGAAAGTGTGCTCTGTGTAAACAGCATCTCTCTCTTCCTTCCCTGGTCATGTTCCTTGGGTGGGTTGTAAACACAGAGATCCTCCGTGTGTCAGCAGGGGGAAGAAACATGGCAGCTAAAGCTCAGCTGGGTTGTGTAGACGTGGATGGGCACACTACCACCCGCAGACCAGAGGGTAATGCAGTCACAACTTTTAATCTCCCTCCACTAGTCTGCAATCAGCGGTGAAATTCAATCTGATTATCAAGGTCTGAGACATGTTCAAGCTAGGACTAGGAAAAAAAATCAAGGTATAAAAACTGCGAAAAGGGCAAGTTGCCTCTTTTGTTGTGCTATTTCTGATGTATAAGAGAAGCCTAGTCGAAGGTGAAAATAGCAGTGTGGAAATGTCCAAGTTTCAGGCTGTCTAAAATAGATGCATTATTTTTAAGTGCATTGCTTCTGTCAGTCTGAAACCTCTTCAGGTAAGAGCCGAGACATTTACAGGCCTTTGCCATCCACGAGGTAATTGCTGGCTCTAGTCCAAGAGGTTCAGTTCCTGAGCCGTAAATTGAGTGACACTTTGTACCAATAATCTTGTGTTTCCACAGCAGCGAATGAGAACAGCAAACCAAGCGGATGATAACAATGTTCTGGGCTTACACTCTGTCTCCGACTTCTGAGTTTGAAACATGTAAATTGTTATTCAAATCATTTTCTACAAGCTCAGCCACAACCTTTGGTGAACAAAATGATAGGAACACTTCATTTATTCTTCTTTACCAGAAAATGAGGTATTCCATATAGGTAAAGTTTCCAAAGAAATAAATGTGGAGTTCAGAATTCTTTTAGTCATAATCACTTTGCAAATATTTTTTTCCAAAATGTACTACTTCACTTTGTATGAAATGCAAAACACCAGATTGTTTTTGTGACCAAGGGCCATCACTGGGCATGTTTAAGACTCTGTCAAGAACCATCCTTGCCCTCAAGGAGTTTATAGTCCAGGTGTCAGCAAACATTTTCTCTAAAGGGCTAAACAGTAAATATTTTAGGTTTCGTGGACCACATACAGTCTTTGTTGCATGTTCCCTTACTGTGGAGAAATACAATTCTAGCTGGGGGCATTAGGCTTTTTGGAGGATCTGAGTTGAGTCCTCAAAGGATGAGTGACACTCTTTGTTTTCACAGGTAAACATATATCCAGAATATATAAAGAACTCTTACAACTCAACAACAAAAAGACAAACAAACTAACTGAAAAGAGGGCAAAGGTCTTAAACAGATGTTTCTCCAGAGAAGATATACAAGCAGCCAATAAGCACCTGAAAAGATGCTCAACATCATTTAGTCATCAGGGAAACACAAATTGTTATGTTAGTGAAGGTGGCTTTTGTCTCACACGTAAGGATGGGGGCTGGTTGCCAGGAGAAACAACCATGTGACTAGAGGGTTAGAACTTTGAAGCTCACCCCATGACCTCCAGGGATGGAAGAGGGGCTGGGGATTGAGTTCAATCACCAATAGCCCATGATTTAATCATTCATGTCTAGGTAACAGAGCCTCCATAAAAACCCAGAAGGACAGAGTTCAGAGTTTCTGGGTTGGTGAACACGTGGAGGTGCTGGGGGGCTGGGGCACTCAGAGAGAGCATGGAAGCTCCACCCCCTTTCTCCATACCTTGCCCTCTGCATCTCTTCCATCTGGCTGTTCCCGTGTTATAACCTTTTGTAATCAACCAGTGACCTAATAAGTGAAATGTTTCTCTGAGTTCTTGGAGCTGCTCTAGTAAATTAATGGAATCCAAGGAGGGGGACACTGGAAACTCTGATCTGTAGACAGTAGATCAGAAGCCTAGGTGACAACCTGGACTTGGGACTGGTGTCTGAGAAGGGAGTGAGGGGACAGTCTTTGTGGGAATGAGCCTTAATTTGTGAGATCTGATGCTGTCTCTGGGTAGACAGTGTCAGAGTTGAGGTGAATTGTAGGACACCCAGCTGGTGTCCAAGAATTGCTTGGTAATGTGGGAACCACACACACACACACACACACACAGAGACACGTTGGAATCGGATGTCAAGTCATTCCCTGTTTTTTCTAGGAAGGTTTTACTTTTCCTGTTCCTTCGTCCACCTGGAATTGATGTTTGTTTATGGTGAAAATTAGGGCTCTAACTTTAGAAATAAGGAGGATAGCAGATAAGATTATCGCTGGATTTTGCATTTTGTTTATCTGGTTGGTTGGTTGATTGGGTTTTCAAATTTGGTTTTGTCTTCGGAAGAGTGAGTTCTTTGTTTTTATTCTAATTTTTTCAATTATTTGCGCCTGTGTTGCTGTGGAGAATGGTTTTAGCTGCAGATTCACAGCACAGTTGATTCAAGAGTAATGTTCAGAGCCTAATATTATGGCCCCTTTCCTTTCCAATGACGTCTCTTATGATTCCAGACTTGGTCCAGTGGGGACTTGAACAAGAGTGTACATCCGTAGATGTGAATAAAAGCAAGCTCAAGTCAAAGCAAAGGAAGGGAAGATGCCTGAGTGGTGACACCATGATGGCATATGGGCATTTACAACACTCGGCAACAATCCAGATCTATGCCCATAGGACTGGGTTTGGGGCCAAGATCTTGGGGGTACCATCAAATTTGTTCTTGGGTTATGGTGCATGTAGTGGGGATAAAATGTTGCCCGACAAGTTCATCCTTGTTCATAGTGAGTCTTAATTCACAAGTTTCAACGAGGAGCAACAGAATAAGAGTGACAGATGCTCAGAGACCACAGGAAGCGCCTAACTGCTTAGAGCTTTCAACTCCCTGGGCCACTGGCTGGAATCCCCATGCAGACTAGGAAGGTCAGAGAGGAGGAAGTGAAACTGTGGTCAGTCCTTGGGCACATCTGGCCCAGCTGGCTGACAGAGTCTATGTGTCTCTCCTTTATTCCTTCAGCTTATGCCTCCTCCTATGAGATTTAGCTCCAGCCCACTTCATACCCATCTTTTTTTATTTTTTAAATTTCTTTTATTGAAGTGTAGTTGATTTACAGTGTTGTGTTAGTTTCTGCTGTACAGCAAAGTGGTTCAGTTACACACATATACACATTCTTTTTCAAATTCTTTTCCATTATGATTTATCACAGGATATTGAATACAGTTCCCCGTGCTGTACAGTAGGACCTTGTTGTTTATCCATTCTCTATCTAATAATTTGCATCTACTAACATCAAACTCCCAGTCCATCCCTCCCCCACCCACCTCCCCCTTGGTAAGTACAAGTCTGTTCTCTATGTCTGTGGTCTTCTTTGGAGAAATGTCTATTTAAGTCTTCTGCCTATTTTTCTGTTGGATTGCTTGTCATACCCATCTTCATCCCGTTGTCTTGCTTTATCTTCATTGAAGCACTTTTTGAAAATATTGAACTTTTTTTTAACAGGTTTCCATGTTGTTATGGGTTGAATTGTGCCCCCTTTGTTGCGGCGCGCGGGCTTCACATTTTGGTGGCTTCTCTTGTTGTGGAGCAAGGGCTCTAGGCATGTGGGCTTCAGTAATTGCAGCACGCGGGCTCAGTAGTTGTGGCATATGGGCTCAGTAGTTGCGGCGTGGGGGCTGTAGCGTGCGCGGGCTTTAGTAGTTGTGACATGCGGGCCCAGCAGTTGTGGCACACGGGCTTGGTTGCTCCGTGGCATGTGGGATCTTCCCGGACCAGGGATCAAACCCATGTCCCCTGCATTGGCAGGCAGATTCTTAACCACTGTGCCATCAGGGTAGTCCCAGAAACATTGACGTCTTAACCCCAGATACCTGTGGATGGTACTGGAGTACAGTAGGCCCTTAATCCAATATGACTGGTGCCCTTATAAGAAGAGGGACCTTTGGACATAGACGAAAACACAGAGAGAGAACACAGCCATGTGAAGACAGAGGCAGAGATTGGAGTTATACTGCCAAAAGCCAAGGAATGCCTGAGGCTAAAACGCTAGGAAGAGCCAAGGAAGGATTCTTCCATAGAGCCTTCCTGAGGGAGCACGGCGCTGCCGACACATTGATTGAGGACTTTTAGCCTCCAGAACTGTGAGAGATTGATTTATGTCATTTTAAACCACCAAGTTTGTGGTATTTTGTTACGGCAGTCACAGGAATTTAATCCACATGTTTACAATCTACCCAGGCCCTGGCCACATCTGGCAGAAACATGAAAACGAGGGCAAAGAGAGGTCCTGTATCTCCGATACTTAGGATAGCACCTAACACATAGTTGGCACTCAGTAAATGTTTCTTGGAAGGAAGGGACTGTAACAAGCTTTGGCACCTGAGATGTGGTGCCACCTCCTCTGTCTGTATCCCCTTCCTCTTGCCTCTCTTCCCGTCCCTTGACTCTTGGCAGTCTATCTCAAGACTAACAGCTTCGAGCTGTGCTGTCCAGTTCGGTGGTGCATTTGGCTTGCTGAGCACTTGAAATATGCCTCAAGCACTGGAGGAACTGAATTTTTTATTCTCTATCACTTTAATTAATTGAAATTTAAATATAAAAATAAATGCTCGATTCAGTTACTGGAAAATGTTTAAGTATGCTTGGAACATCTGGGATATGTGAATCCACTTCTTCAACTGTTATTTTTATGAAAACCAAATGCAAACTAAGGATGTCAGATAAAACTCCAGCCTCCAAATTGAGATGTGCTTTGAGTGTAAAAGCACATTTTGAGGATTTTGGATGAAAAACAGAATATAAGGGTTCTCATTGATAATTTTATATTGATTACATTTGGAAATGATAATATCTTGAATATATTGGGTTAAAATAGATTATTAAAATTCATTTCACCCGTTTATCTTTATTTTTTAATGTGACTACTAGAATATTTAACATTACAGAGGTGCCTCACATGGCATTTCTATTGGAGAGAGCTGGCTTACAAGTTAACAGTTCTGCAGTCAGAGCCTGGTTTGAGTCTCCACTTGCTAGGTTTGTGAATTGGGGCAAATAACACACCTTTCTGAGAGTGGTTTTTGTCATCTATGGCTTGCAGGGTCTTTGTTATGCTTGAAAGAGATAAATAAGGCAATTTGTACAATGAATGGCATAGAAGGGCTCAAAAAATGGTAATTCATTTTGAATTGTATTATAATGAACACTTTTCCTGATGGGAGCATTAAAAAGTTTCTACCTCTTCTGACCTGCTACGGTAACCTCCCTGTTAAAAATTATCTTACCTTGACCCTGGCTGGCTAGCTAATTTGCAGAACTCAGTGCAAAAGGAAAATGTGGGAAAAAAAAAAAAAGTGCTCTTAAAGCCATTAACATATGAAAAGTTTTCCTTCCTTCAGCATTTCGCTCTCAACCTGTGGTGGTGGTATTTGCTATCCCATGCTGGGCTCCCCCAAGCATTCCTCCAGTATCCATGGGGTACTCGTGATGTGAGTGCAGACCCTCTCAGATGACGGGGACCCTGGCCTTGTAACTTGGTGTGGTCACATACGTGTGTGCACCACCCCTTGACTGCCACGTTCTCCCTTGAACCCACCACCGGGCCAATGGGACAGGCTGGACCAGGAGCCAGAAAGTCAGTCCATCTCCCCTTCCAGGGGACCACCACCACATCCACAGTGGCTGGGCAATGCCCCCAAGGGATAAAAGGCTCCACACACAGCACCTGGATCGTGGCGGATGCAGGGGTGCCCTTCCTCCCCCACCCCCCTCCTTCCCTGTCCTGGGCGGTGATGACAGCCACCAGCTCCCACCCCGAGATGCAGATGTTGTTTGGCACGACAGGTTCCAAGGCTTCCTCCGTCCTCCAGAGCTCCCAGGGATCAGGCTGAAGCTGGGACTTCCTTGTCCTGCATCCTCCCTTCCCACCTCCTGGGAGCACTTCCTTAAGAAATCACTTGCTCTCAAATTCTCATGTCAGGGTCTGCTTCTGGGGAACATGAGTTAAGACAAACCTTCCTTTTACTGCTTCTAGATAATAATATCATTTTTGAGGACTGCCGTTTTTGAGGACTGGTCTCTTCATCCCATGAAGCAGTCCATGTATCTTCCTTGGTGTGGAGCAGAGCAAGCAATGATGATTTGCTTGGAAAGAAAAGCACAAATGTAAAAAGAGCAGTCATCATTCGCAGAGCAGAATACTTAAATTAAGGGAGTAATGTGACACATCTTCAATTAGCAAGGCTCCTCAGACAGAATTGCCCAGTCATCAGTGCACTGTTTTCAGTGTTATTCAGGCAGTCAGATGGTGCTCCTTAGGATTTAAAGAAGCTGAAGATTTTATTTGCTGCCTTTAAGCCAAAATATTCTTAAGATAAACATACAGACTCACTTAGACATGACCATATGTGACACCAAGAAGCAGAATCATTTATTTTGCTCTAATGGAGTAAGTGAAAGAAATTCCACTGGAGAAAAAAATACACTAAGTATAAAGGCAGAGTGTACTCTTTCTTTCTCTTAATTAAAAGCCACATTTTATTCAGATGAATAATACCAGTTATCCTAGAGAGAACAGAAGAGAAAGAAATCCTCTCTTTTAAGTAGGCAATTGGATCATCAAGAATTTCTTTGATTTCCAAGAGTCTACTTGAATTAGAGAATTATGTCTCAGTGCTCTTCACTCCTGTCATCATCCAGAAAGTAATTTTTCTCTTTTAAAATGAAAGCACAATTTTTCCCTTTTCAACAAGAAAAGTTAGCAGCTGTACCCATAAGAAGGTGAAAACGTTGAAAAAAACTTTTTTTAAAATTGAGCGTAGGTATATTTTATCTAAATCATGACAACTTACAAAAGTTCTGTTATGTTCATTTGATAAGTCTATATTTTAGGAAACTTGGAACATGTAATCCCGTGCAAACTGTATGATACAAGGTCAAGACAATTGAAAACCCTGTTTAATCCATTAGGTAGCTAAATATAATATTAAAATGTTATTATAATTCCAACTAATTTCCATGTATTTGTATGGAAAATTCATCCAGGATGTTCATATGATATGCCCCAAATCTGGCTTCTTGGCAGTAGCATCCTGAAACAGAAGGGCTATAAGGGGTGCAGTAGACAGGTAGTCCAAGAAAAAATGTTTGTTAATTATTTACATCTGCATAGGTATTACATAGATATTTTTAACGTTGTTTTTTGAGTACATACTAAACTTTCAGGGTACTAAGTTCAAAGTTGTAAAAGGGCATACAGCAAATGTCTCCACTCACCATGTCCCTACCCACCCATTTCCTCACCCATGTTATTAGTTTCTTGCATATCATCCAAAGGTTTTCTCTGCACACCCAAGCAAATGTGAATCCATTTTTTCCTTCTCTTTTTATGTCCATATTGTATACCGGAATGTCCCTTGCTTTTTTGCACTTAATGATAATGGTCTACTTTAATCAAAGGCTATTAATGAAGTCTTTGAACCTCAAATTTAATTCAGTATCATAAGAGAAGATTCCCAAAGTGACAACCACTGGACAACCAATATCCGAATTACCAAAAGCAGATGTCTGAGCTCAGCTTAGCCTAGAGACTCAGAAATGTGTACACACCAAAGTGTGTGATCTGAAGATATGAGCAAAAGAGCATTGGCTCTGGGGTCAAGTAGATCTGCATTAGATTCAAATCCAGTCTCTGTGTGTGTGCCCACCTTGGGCACTGGGGATAATGGTGTCTACCTCCATGTCCCTGGGAGGAGTAGAGATGAGATGCATATTTGCATTAGGAAACCATATCAGGATCTGATGTGTCAGCCCCTAGGCACCCACACCAGCATCTTATAGCCCTCTGTCTGGAAGTTCTAGCAACTCCTCCCACCAACCTCACTTCTGGCCAAGTAGGGAGCTCCTTTGCTGCCCCTTCCTTTCTTGGCAACTTGTTGCACTCCCTTACCATCCTTCACGACCCATTAACTGAAGAGATAGCTCATGAGTAGGAGGTCCATGAATAGAATTCTTCCAGCACATTCATTCAGGGGGGTAACAGGCACAAATTAATAAAGTACATATTACCATAAAAACTAAAAAGCAAACAAAGAAGAGATAAAGAAAGAGAACACTTTGGGGATGGTAGCTGAGAAAACCTCTCTGCAGAGGTGACATTTCAAGGTCACCCAAAAGATGACCAGTTAATATCAGACTAATTCTCATGCTGAAAATAATTATAAATGTTGAACAAGGTATAGAAAACAACCATTTGTACGCACTGCAGGGCGTCCAAGCCAAGCGGGACTAGAAGCCTTGAGAAAAGAGGAGCCCAGGAAGCAAGCTCCGCATTCACCCCCGCTTTTCCCTGACAGCACTTCACACTCATGGCCCAAGTGGACAGAAGCTGTGTTACTGAGCTGAGGAGATGGAGATCACGGTTTGCAGCTGCCAAAGTGGCTGGAACTTGAGAGGAAGTTTCAGACAGACTTTGAGCCCCAAACTCTGCACCAAATTTCCTCTCAAGTGATTGGCTGCCTCCTTAGCTGTCTATGCACAGGATGAGACTCCAGGAAACCCATCGGAAAACAGCAACTGACAGGTTAACGAACCAGGCAGAGGTGGCAGCAGTCACACGGTACTAGGAAGACAGAAGTGGTGGCTGCAACTCTGCCAAGGTAGAAGGGCCTTGATAAATACCCTAGGCCTGGTAAACACTCCTAGGTCATGAGCTAGCACATGGAAATATGCTCTAGGATTAAGGGGAAAACTGAAATAGACCATCCCTCACAAAACCTAAAAACTGAGACTTGATAAGACCAAAGTGAGCCACTGGCATTTTATCTGCCTGCCAACAGAAAAGTTAACCCTCTCTGGAAGAGGAGAACATCATTCAGAGCCTCTACTCTTTATTGCCCACAATATCCAGTATCCACTAAAAAATTACAGGCCATGCTAAAAGTGAAAAACAGGAGCAATTGACCAAAATCCAAGAGAAATAAAATAAGTAATTTAAACGGAATGGTGGGTGATTCATGATATTAAAATCTTAAAATAATTAAGATTAATTAAAATCTTAAAATAGTATGGAAAAGATGAAGATTCAATAGATGGCTTTAACACTAGGTTAGATACAATTGAACAGGGGATGACAGATGAGTAGATATATACAAATTGATGCACAGAATATAAAAAGATAGAAAAGAGCATAATAGCTGTGTGGGACATGGAGAATAGGCCTAATACATGTGTAATTGGACTCCTAGAAAGAAAAGAGAGAAAGAGAATGGAACACAACCAATGTTCTAAGCAAAGCAATAACAGCTGAGAATTTTTCCGATATTGATGAAACCAGTGAAAGATACCAACCCACAGATTCAAGAAGCTCAGTGAACTCCAAACAGAATAAATACAAAAAAACCACACGTAGGCATATCTTGGTTTAACTGTTGAAGTAGAGGCTTCGTGATGTGTTTTTGATCTCTGGTCAGGACAAACATCTCCCTCAAGGAAAAAGATGAGAGCTAGTACAGTCTATGTGTATCAGGTGAGAATATTGCAATAGAACAAGAAGGTTACTATTGCATGTGAGAGAGAAGTAGGGCAGGAGGAGGGGAAGCAGACAGATGATTGAAGGAGTGAAGAAGTGTTCAACAAGGTATAAGAGGATGGGATCCAGAGCTCAAGTGCAAGGGTTGGAGGGAAGAGAACCACAGCAACCCAGTGGTCGGTCCTATGTATTTGTAAGTGTGTGTGCCTACGTATGTGGAGTGGGCTTGCAAAAATGGAGTCATTCTATACATACTGTTTTGTATACTACTTTTTTTACTTTATGCATTATGAAGGACTGTAGTAAATGCTATTAGGTCCTCTAGCCCTTACCACTTCAATGCCTGTAACCCAACTTCTTACATCATCTCCTGTATCTCCTTTCCCAAAAGGCTCTCTGTGGCACTGTAGTTGCTTTGACCACCCACGGGCAGAAGTGCCAGGGAATTAATGCCTCCTGGGAGCAGCCCTCAACAAATGACTGGTGGGAGTTGGTAAGTAAAAATACCCCAGTTCCCTTGCTCCTGAGCTGAGGTAACTGTGAGATATGTTGACTGTTTTTTTTTTACATCTTTATTGGCGTATAAATGCTTCACAATGGTGTGTTAATTTCTGCTTCATAACAAAGTGAATCAGCTATACATATACATATGTGAGATATGGTTTTGTACTGGCTGCCAGAATCTCATCGGTTCCCATTCATGGTACGTAACTTGTTAATCCTTCACTGCCTGCCTCTCCATTCTCTTCTGCTCACTTCCCCACCCTTTACTAGAGCTTCCTTCACCCTGCAGATAAACTACTTGCATTTGAATTCTTGTCTCAAGAGTCTTCTAAGGGAATCCAAGCTAAGACGTCACCTGTCCATAATAGCAAGGTGGAAAAGGATGTTATAAAGATTAAAGGAGTGAATATCTATAAATTAGGAAATTGCTAGATTATAATTGGCCCTGTATGAGTTTGCTATCATTATTACTATTATTATTATTACTACAATCTCTATGTTTAATGGTTGGGAACCTCACTATTAATAATTGTCCCCAGGGCTTCCCTGGCGGCGCAGCGGTTGAGAGTCCGCCTGCCGATGCAGGGGACACGGG
Source organism: Neophocaena asiaeorientalis asiaeorientalis (assembly GCF_003031525.2). Taxonomy (NCBI): domain Eukaryota; kingdom Metazoa; phylum Chordata; class Mammalia; order Artiodactyla; family Phocoenidae; genus Neophocaena; species Neophocaena asiaeorientalis. Next base: position 390,944 of record NW_020174264.1, on the reverse strand, counting down.
TTCGTGCCCCGGTCCGGGAAGATCCCACATGCCGCGGAGCGGCTGGGCCCGTGAGCCATGGCCGCTGAGCCTGCACGTCCGGAGCCTGTGCTCCGCAACGGGAGAGGCCACAACAGTGAGAGGCCCGCGTACCGCAAAAAAAAATAATAATAATTGTCCCCAAATGCCTCCTACCTTGTTTCACTAAGGAATAGTTTATTCACCAAGCAACTGGAATGCTCCATCATTTCCATTCCTGTAGGCTACAGCAGGCCTTTATCCTTAGCAGAATTCTTAGAAATTGAATTGCCTGTATCTGAATTACATTTTTTGTTGTTGTAATCATACTCCAAAGCCTTCACACTGCTCTCTCACTCACATATGAGGCATGGATTATTAATTAAATGACATTATTATAGCCAGTAATTGAATTACCCCAGAGTTCCTGCCTGCAGTAATTAACATCTATCAAAATAAAAGAGGAGGAGTTCTGTTGCTCTTATTACAAATGGTTTGGTTTCGTGGGGTTTTGATGAAATTAAATAGAATCAAAGTAACAAGTGATTGAATTAAGTGAAAGGCATCATCCTTGCATTGCCCTTATTTGTTCCCAAATATGACTGAATATTGAGAGTCCACTTTAGAGTCTACACATTTTTCCTTAACAAACTTCTTCCTTCTAAGTGCAGACTCAGGAACGGGACTACACTTTTAAATAGATGAATGGTATTCTCATCAGGCTATATTTAGGAGCTGTTTTACACACAAGAAACTACTTAAAAGTAAGTCAAGAACAACCAATTAAATCTAAAACCAATTCTGCAGCCACTGTACCAATTATGGGCATAACCAAGGAACAGTTAGTAAGCAAGAATACTCATAATATCAGAATGGTGTCAGAGTCGGTCAATAGCTATCAATTTTGATTAGTGTAAAGCAAAACAGTAATGCGGGGAAGCGCTGAGCAGGCCACAAACTGAATCAAAGGGAAGTTTTCTCATGAATAGGCAAACAGATGGTCTCTCAAACAGCCGCATGATTGTATACAGAAAAATCAGCAAGAAGAAGACAGACCACCCCCAAAATAAAAGAGCTTTCTACCAAACCGCATCCCCATGAGCATTCGGAGCATCTGAACCACAAAAACGTAATGAAATCTATATTTGTAACAATATTCACGACAGCTGTGGACTTCAGCAGAAACATAGACTGCTTTCCTCCTCTACCTGAGCTCACAAAGACAAAACCTGCCTTAACTGGAATCTTCCTCTCTTTAGACACTGTTCCGTCGCTCCGGTACACAAACACGCATGCAACTGCAGCCCTCACTCGTTGGTTGGCTAAAAGCAGCTTCGATGAACTTGTTCTAGCCTAGACTGCCTGGCATAGTCCCGTTTAAGGCTGTTGTGCTAGCTGAATTAAGAATAGTACCCTTTTCCTTCTCAAAAGTGTCCTCGTTTGGGCTTCCCTGGTGGCGCAGTGGTTGAGAGTCCGCCTGCCGATGCAGGGGATGCGGGTTCGTGCCCCGGTCCGGGGAGATCCCACATGCCGCGGAGCGGCTGGGCCCGTGAGCCATGTTAAAAAAAAAAAAAAAAAAAAAAAAAAAAAAAAGTGTCCTCGTTTGGAAGATAAATTATTTGGTCCTATGGTGTCCACATTGAAGGATTCCAACATATATTTTCATTCTCTTCTGATCTGACATAATAAACACTTCTGAATCCCAGTTAGCATTCCTGAACGACTCCACATTTCCTTTCAGATGCTAGACCTCTCAGATGCTAGAGCATGGTAGGCTTAGAGAATAGATCAGGAGAGAAGAAAGGGATTAAGAAATGAAAGAACACCTCCTGATCCCTCATACGAATTTGAGATAATTTATACAAGTTTCCTGACAAGGTTTTTCTTCTCTTAATATGTAAATGACAGTCTACTAGATAGAAGGCATGCATGAGTAGCATGCCTTTATTCTGAACTAAAGGCAAAGCATTATTATGGAGCTGAGGTGCTTCCATGCTTAAAATTTCTTAAATAATAAAATGGAGTTGTCCTTAAAGACAAGTGAGTTTCACACATACAAACAGCACTTGAATTTGATCATGAATAATTTAAAAATCAAACTACAGAAACATCAAATGATGGAGCGATAAGATCAGGTAGGTGTAAGAACATTCTAGAAGTCAGTAACCCCACTTTGTCCTCAATATAACAGTATTGTATCTGGCATTTACCTGCCTCAGCAGGATCTTCTAAGCAATCATCCATCAAGATGATAAAGTATTGAAAGAGGCTGGCTAAAGGAAGTGGTGGGCTCTCTATACCTCGAGATATACCAGAAGAAAATAAATAACCACCTCTCCTGAGTGCTATGGACATTAATCTTCTGAACCAAATGATTTTTCAAGTTACTTGCCAGCCTTACAAAATCTGTGATTCATTGGAAATTTGAAATCTTCTGTAAGCAATAGGCTAACACAAATGGTATCACATTAAGTACATCCAGGGAAAATGTGGCCTTGTGTAGACCTAAATTTGCAAATGGCCAAACTAGAAAAATAGCTCATGAACTTAAACAATAAAACACTTTATTTCTTAAAAGTCCATTCTAGTTACTCAAGGAATATGTGTTCACTGGGGAAAAGTTGGAAGACACAGTTATAGCAAATAAGAAAATCACTCAATTCCAATATGGTTAACACTTTGGCTTATGTCTTACGTACAGTTGGATGACGAATGTATACTCCCATGTAACTTCCACCAGAAGCAAGTAGTAGAATATTTCCATTTCCCCCAAAAAGGTCCCTGGTGGCTCCTTCTGGTCAATCCCCACCCTCCATAGGCAAACATCGATCTGATTTCTGTCACTGTAGATCAGTTTTGCCTGTAAACTGCATAAAAATGGAATCACACAACAAAGTGTTCTTGAGATTCATTCATGTTGTTGCATATATAAGCAGTTCACTCACTTCTTTAATTGCTTAGCCATTTTCCACCATATCGATATAGTGGTATTCCATTGTGTGGCTATACCCCCATTTTGTTTACTCTATCTCATATTGATAGCCAAGGGTAAGTAGAATGTAGACTCAGTGGTAGAGGAGAGAACAGACAAGTATCAGTTATGGCCTCAAACCCGCTGCAGAGATGAAAGCTATAGTACTCACTAACTTTCCTCATTAAGGATTTTGCAGGAGAAGAGACCAACCAGACTTGGAAAGAAGCCGTTCCCAGAACTTATTATAAGATGCAAGGACAGTTTAGCCACATCAGATTAAATTCAGTAAATAAAAACCCTGACCAACCAATAGACAACTGACATCCCTACAAGGAAACAAAAGTATATGAAGTTGTTGAAACAAAAATTATAATATATATATATATATATATATACAAAGATGCAAGGACATCCAAGTGGCACAAAGGATGGTGTGGTCTGGCACAAAGCATGGATGCTCTGAGGCACCAGCCAGATCCCCATTAAGGACAGAAGCACTCATTTCCCCAACTGCTGGAAGTGCTAGTGGTTGATAGCCCTCAGCTGAAGAGTGTTGACTCACCCAAGGTTAATAGTCCCTCCCTGAGAGAAGCCAGCAGCCAATGAGGGGTCAGGTTCAGGGTATAAAAGCCAGGCCTCCCTTACCTCACGGCAGGGTAGTTGTAAATGGCTATCTTGATTGCAAGGTTCCCTGAGAGGTCGACTGAGGCAACTGTTGCAGCTCTTCAATTTTTCCCTCTGCTTAATCATACTCCCTTCACTTCTTACAGGTATTGTTCCTTCCAGCTCTCTCCCATAAAGCTTCTGCATGCAAATGTCACAGTCTCAGAACCGTTTCCTCGTGGAATCTGAATCGTAACAAACAAGTTTTCAAGTAAGGTAAAGTCCTCCAGTTTTGTTCTTCCTTTTCAAGATGGTTTTGGTAATTCTAGGTCTGTTGCACTCACATGTCAGTTTTAGAATGAACTTACCTATTTCTACCCAATAGCCTGTTGGCATTCTGATTGGAATGGTGTGGAGTCTGTGGATCAATTTGGGGCTGAGGTTAATCTTTTTCCATATGGATATCCGGTTGTTCCAGGAATATTTGTTGAAAAGATTATCCTTTCCTTCAGTGATTTACCGTGGCATGATCATGTCATCTGCAAATAAAAACAATACCGTGTTAGATGCAAACTATTATATAGAGAGTGGAGAAAAAAAAGGACCTACTGTATAGCACAGGGAACTACATAAACCATAATGGAAAAGACTATGAAAAAGAATGTATATGTATGTATAACTGAGTCACTGTTGTACAGCAGAAGTTAACACAACATTGTAAATCAATTATACTTCAGTAAAATAAATTTAAAATAAAATACAATGTTGAATAGAAGTTGTGAGAGCAGGTACACTTGCCTTCTTTCCAATCTTTGGGGGAAGCGTTTGCTCTTTCACCAGTGAGTATGTTAGCTCTAGGTTCCCCCACCATGACCACCAAGTTGAAATACCATCTTTATTAAATACCAAATTCCCCTATATTCATGGGCCTATTTCCAATGATCTGTCTTTTTCTACAACAGCATCACCCTGTTTCATCACTACAGTTTTATTGATCATTTTTATATCAGATAGAACAAGCTTTTCTTTTTTATTATTTTCTTGGTTATCGTCCATTTGTTTATTCTTCTAGAGAAATTTTAGAATACTATTTATTTGTGCAATTTTTGTGGTTCTTCTGTTTCTTTCTTGATGTCTATGTTAGTCAAATATTGTTCTATTATTCCGTTTTAATTCCTTTATTGACTTTTTGTCTATAGCTCTGTATTATTTTTAGTAGTTATTCTAAACGTTATGATATGCATCCTGAACTTATCAGCAACTATGTGGATTTAGCAGTGCACCACTACACATAAAATGTAAGAACCTTGTAACCCTCGAATTCTATTAACCCCTCCCTTGTTATTGTTGCTATTTATATTACACTTATATATATTATTAATGCCAAAGTAAAGTATCACTTTTGCTTTAAAGAGTCAGTTGTATTTTAAAGAAATTAAAATTAAAAAGAAAAAGAAAGAGCCTTTTACATTTATACAAATATTGATCATTTCCAGTGCTCTTTATTTCTTCTTTTGTATTTGAGATACCATTTGATGCGATTTTCCTTCAGCCTAAAGAAATTACTTTTTCATTTCCTGCTAGTTCAGTTCTGCTTGGAACACATTCCTTCAGTTTTTGTTCTTGTCAAAAATATTTTTAATTTTTTCCTTTCATTTTTAAAAAACACTTTCTCCGGATATAGATTTGTGTTGGGTTTTTATTTTATTTATTTTTTACCAAATATAGAATTCTGGTTGAATTTTTTTTTTCTTTAGGCTCTTTTAAAATGACATTCCAGGGACTTCCCTGGTGGTTCAGTGGGTAAGACTCCATGCTCCCAATGCAGGGGGGCAGGGTTCAATAACTGGTCAGGAAACTAGATCTCACATGCATGCCGCAACTAAGAAGCCTGCATGCTGCCGCTAAGAGTCCACATGCCACAACTAAGAAGTCCGCATGCCACAAGTAAGACCCGGCACAGCCAAAATAAATAAGTAAATTTAAATAAATAAATAAAACGTCATTCCAGGGACTTCCCTGGCGGTCCAGTGGTTAAGACTCTGTACTCCCAATGCCAGGGACACAGGTTCAATCCCTGGTTGGGGAACTACGATCCCACATCCCACATGCCACACGGTGTATAGCACACGGGTGCGGCCAAAAATAAAATAAAATGTCATTCCATTGTCTCTGGGTAGCTATTATATCTGATGAGAAGTGAGACATAATTCATACCATTGTTTTCTGATGTATCTCCCTCCCCCAAGCTGCTTTTAAGATTTTTCTCTTTACCTTTGGTTCTCAGAGGTTGGACTATAATGTGCCTATGTGCCTAGGTGAAGTTTTCTTTGTAGTTTTCCTACTTAATGTCCACTGAGCCTCTTAGACCTATAAAGTGATGGTTTTCACCACTGGGAAATTTTCAGCCATTATTTCTTCAGACATTTTTTTCTGCTCCTTTCTGTCCAAGCCTTCTCATATACCAATTACACATATGTAAGACCATTTGATATAGTCCCACCTGTCACTGAAGGCCGCTCATTTTTTTTTCAATCTTCTTTTCACCTTATTCTTCAATTTGGATAATTTCTATTGATCTCTCTTTCAAATACATTTCTCCTTTCTTTTGCCAATTCCAAGCTGCTGTTAAGCCCCTCAGTGAATTTTTCATTTCTATTATTGTATTTTACAGTTTTAGAATTTCATTTGGTTCTTTTTTAGGTTTTATTTCTCGGCTTTAGTTTCGCAGCTGCATATTCATTATAATAATTTTTTATTGAAGCTCTTGGATGTGGTTATAATAACTCCTTCGAAGTTCCTGTGTGCAAATTTTCATCTGTTTCTATTCACTGCTTTTTTTCTGACCTTAGGTCACATGTTTCTGCTTTTTTGCATATCTTGTAATTTTTATTATATATTGGACATTGTAGATGACATGTTTTCGAGAATCTAGACTCTGTTATCCCCTATGAAATAGTGTTGATTTTTGTCTTAGCAGGCAGTTAAATTAGTGGCTGATAACCGTGAACTTCTGGAGGCTTGGTTTTACACTTTTATCAGAGTGCATCTGTTTTGATTTGTCCTTAGTCTTAGGGTTAATTTCTTAGTCCTGTTACAAAGTTTTCACACTCTGGGCATAGCCTTTCTGGAGTTGCAGTGGAAAACCCAAAGTACTTGTCTCCCTTGTTGTGTGAGCAGGAGCTTAAATCTCTGCCCACAGTTTTCCGCTTTCCAGCTGTTGCCTTTCACTAGTATGCTTGGGTGCTCCCTCCTGGTTCAGGGATCAGCCTAGGATGTCAGAGGAGATTGTACACACATTTGTATGCGTATATGAGATGCATTTGTAGGATTTAAGGGGAGATTACATGCAGCCACCTCTGTGACTCCCTCCTTTCTAGAGTTTTACCACTCAAATTCCAGCCAGTCTTGCATCTCCTAATTTGGTCTTCTGACATCCCTAGCCAATGTGATGTCAGCTTTCTGTTTGTGTTTTAGCATAGACTGGAGAATGCCTTTAGAGAAGAAGCTATATAAACTTGGATCTTACCCAGTGCAGTTCCCTCGTTTCACGAGTCAATTCCAATTTCTGCAGCCTTTTTGTCACTTTCTATTGCCTTCAAATAGTTACTTTGTTAATATTTTGTCAAACGTTTACAATTTATATGTGTAGGAGGGTTCGTCCGATCGAAGCTATTCTGCCATCACTAAACCTGAGAATCCTCTGTGCCTACTGTTTGGTGACTTGCTTTGTTCACCTAACAATTTAGCTTGAACATTTTCCTTTACAGTTAGGATTTTCTTCCACAATGTCATTTTTCAGATTTAAGCATAATTTTTTCAAACAAACGTCACTACGTTTGTGTCTGAATCATGGAAACTGCTAAAATACATAACTTTAATTTCTTCATAAGATTATGATGACAGTCTGGTTTGAGGTGCCGTGGAGATGCTGAGAAAATATTAGGTAATCTTTTGTGGAAATTCGGAATTTCACAAACTCTTCCACGGAGAGTTCAAATACCTTGTTTGTTATTTCTCTCTTCTGGCTGTACATTAACTGATAGACCAACCTTAGGGATATTGAAAAAACTGTGATTCAGGTTCTAAATGGAAACCCCCTCCAAAAAAGTAAATGTTCCTTGCACCTCTCAGATATTTTCCATTTCTCAGCATGTGCTCCCTTTACCCACTAGTACTTTCCTCATGGGAGCTCTAGGAAAAGGTGTAAAGAAGAAAAAATTGACACTAATGGCAACCCTTTACCACACATCAGAGCCCACCGTTACTTTATATTTCAAACACGATCTATGATTTACAAACACAGTAAAACAAGAGAGCTTGACAGGATGTACTAAGTCTGTGGGGAACTCTTCATATCTAATACTGACTTATAAAACCCTATCTATCTATTCAGAGACAAACTGGGGTGCTTCTCTTAATACACTCTTTGGCAGCTCTCACCACTTAGAGCAGATAAAAATCTCAAGCGTTAGTTATCAGCTCTTACAAGATTTATTTTCAGGTTTTTGTTTTTCTTTTTTTTAATTCCAGAGTTTTCTAGGCAGTTCCATCTCCTGGAAAAGAAAATATCTCTTTACAGTTCATGCCTGTGTTTATTATTCACCATGGAGAGTAAACAGCTGAAATTAAATGACTACAAAATCAGGTTTCCCTTTAGTCATCAGAATGTGGGACACAGCTTTTCCTGGATTATTATTCTGCTATTGGGGTTTCAGAAGTGGAGCTGTGGTGGTGTTTACTCAGGACACCTGAGCCCTTGCATTAAAAATCTAAGCCTACTGGAAAGTATAAGATTCCCTAGGCCTCAAATCATTAAATCCTCAGCATCAGAATCTACAAGCATCCCACTGCAGTTCTCTGTCTCTTGGATAGAAATGCTGGCTGAAAATTCAAGTAATAAATTTGACAAATTATGCCATCATACTTATACTAAGCTGTTCTTAAAAGAAGCATATGTTTTGAGGGACAAAATGCATGTTTGTCTTTATTCTGATCAATACACTTTCAGTTAGCCACATACGCTGATGAGTGTCTTGGACCAAACACATCCCCACCTAGAGGTAAGGTAGCTGAATTGCAGCCGAGGTAGTCATTTTGTTTTTTGTTTTGTTTTGTTTTGTTTTGTTTTGTTTTGTTTATGGATGAATAAAACACTTTTAATTTGAATCTTCAAACTTTAAGTTACCACTTTGTCCATGAGGAAAATCACATATCTCTCTGATGACCACTAGAGTAGCCTGTACTCTCTGAATTTTTCAAGAGCTGTAATCCAAGTCCTGTGATTCTTAGAATTTTCCCAGCCTGCTCTCAGGAAGAGGCTTGATTCTTACATACCAGAAGGATCTGTAAGTACTCACTCAGCAACAAGAAGCAGGCTGACATAAATAAGAGAAGTGGAAGAAAGGTGCAAATAGCATTTCAGCCAAAGGCAAAATGTACTGAATCGGTAATTAGTGACATTTGAGAAGCAGGAGGTATAAAAATGATTGAAAATGAAGGTCATTATACGAGAGGTGAGGACAACTGATTGGGTAAACGTGACCCCCAAGTAGGTAAAAATAGATGGAAGTTGGGCTCATCAATGTTATGCAATACTCCCACATGAGTTATAACAGAGAGAGAAAAATCTGAGATGGTTGTAGATAAAGATGAAAGACAAGCCTGGGCATTAGACAGCAACCCAGTATAAGTGCTGTACTGCCACAAAGTAGTTCACATCAGTTTGCTTTTCCTAAAAGTGATGCCCATATGTAATTGAGAGAATGGACAAAGGAAACACCTCATTTTTTCTTAAGGAGTTTGTGGGTCCTGTGTAGGTCTACAATGTAAAATGATATAGCTATCAAATAAGGGTCTGGAAGAAGATTCACTTCCTAAAAACGAAGGAATATGGCATTTAAGGAATTCCAGATGTGAACCAGGAGCTTTACATGGTATTTCACTTAATTTTCTTATTTAAAAAAAAAAAGTGTGTTACGTTCATTTTAAACATATGAAACTGAAGTTTAGTATCATTTATTAAGCTCTTACTATCTTACTATGTGCAATGCATATGTGCGCTTTACAAACATTATCTTATTTTATCTTCACAATAACTCTTCAGGTAGGTGGTATTATCCCCAGTTTACATATAATGCAAGTAGTAGCTGGGATGACCCTTCCTTCTGAGATATATATATAAGCTTGGTGTGAACCTCCATTTCATGAAAAACCAATGCTAGTAGCCCCTTGATTTCTAAAACTTCTTTGGGGGCTTACTTTCTCATTGTTACCCCTGCCTCTGAGCTCCTGCTTTTGCTGGATGAATTTAGCTTAGTGACTGTCTGATCATTCCATTTTTTTCCCTTTTCTGTTCAGTTCTACTCTAAACATTGAGCCCATTCACTTTACTTAATTCACAGGCGAACACAAACACACACACAAATGCAATCAAGCCATTTGTGTTTACAGCAAATTTCACCAAAGATTCAGAAAGATGAAGTGTTCAACATGGTAACAGCAGTAAAGGAACTATTACTACCACTCCGTGTTCCTAGAATCCTTTTGGCTACACTTCGTGTAGCCCCAACCTTTCTTACTGGCTGCTCTTCCCCCTTGTTCCTTACTCCTTCTCCTCAGGGCCAAAAATAAATTAATAATTTCTCCCCAAATGACTGGACTTCTCTGTAGTCTGCATTTCCTTTCCAGACCCTTCTCTGAGGCCTGTATTTTCATAGCCAAATTTTCCATCAAGGTATTTTCCCAAGCAAAGAAAGTTCTGTCCCCAAGAGGAATTCTGGTACCAGGTAAGAAGAAATACAGTTAAGGGAACCAAGGCTTGCAGAAGTTTAGAAATTGGCCCCAGGTTAAGCAGGTAGTAAGTGACAGAATCAAGATTCATCCTTTAGAGCTGCGCTGTCCAGTACAGAAGCCACTAGCCTCGTGTTGCCACTTAAATTTACATTGTACTGAATTAAAATTAAATAAGATGAAAAACTTAGGTCCTCACTCTCACTAGCCATATTTCGAGTGCCGAAGAGCTCATGTGGCTGGTGGTTATTGTACGGGACAGTCCAGATATAGAACAGTTCCATCATCCCAGAAAGTTCTATCGGGCAGTGCTTCTTCAGATGCTGTACAGTTCCCAGATTCTGCTATCTCTTGCCCAGATGCCACCATTGGAGATGGGCACAGATCCATCCTTTTTATGTTGGACTGCCATCTGCTGTGCCATTAGAAATGAGAAGAAACACAATACAGAGTTACAAGTATGGAGTCTTTGAAGAAATCAGCCTCGCTTCTCTGTCAGCTGTGTGAAGGCCGCCTCTCACTCTGCACAGGTGTCCTACTTTTAGGTGAGGAAGTCGCCAGACCATGCTCCTCCGATGTTTCCAGTGGCCCTGGAGGACTGTTGAGATCACTTGTCCTCCATAAACAAAAGTTTCCCTTCATAATCAAGGCACTGGCCACTTTATGAACCTTACAGAAGCAGCAGGTCTTTTAAAGAGGAGTTGTGTTTCCTGCTCCCCCTACCCCCTTCAGTGATCAAACACAGTGGTCTCTGAGAGGAGGAGCTCTTAATGGTGTCACACTGAGAATGGGCCTAGCCCCTCCCTCTAGAACAGTCCACACTGGATTCTTTCTGCTTTCTCTCAATTCTCTTGAATTCTCTGATTCAGTTACTCAAACTGCCACCATTTCTGTGTGTGTGTGTGTGTGTGTGTGTGTGTGTGTGTGTGTGTGTGCGCGCGCGCGCGTGTTAATCAAGAGGGTGACATAATCAGATATGCCTTTTTTTCCACTTTTTTAAATTGAAGTAGAGTTGATTTACAATATTATGTTACTTTCAGGTATACAGCATAGTGATTCAGTCTTTTTATAGATATACTCCATTATAAGTTATGACAAAGCAATGGCTGTAATTCCCTGTGCTGGTCAATATATCCTTGTCGCTCAAGTCTATTTTATACATAGTAGTTTGTATCTCTTAATCCCCTACCCCTACCGTGCCCCTCCCTATTTCTTCATTCTGAGCTTTGATAGCAGGAGGGATGATTCATTGGGATTGAAGGCCTTTAAGCCAATGGTTCTCAACTTGGCTACCCAGGGCAATCACCTGGGGAACTTGGAAAAATCCCGATGCTCAGGCTTTCTAAAAAGGGAAACTGAAATACAGCTGGCGTCTAGAGAATCCTTAGTTAGAGAATCCCTATGCAGTGGACACCTTTCCATTCATAATGCAACTTTTCTGCATCAAAATTAGTCTTTCTCGCTAGCACCCAACCCATTCTGTAACTGAGTCCATGGTCCCAGCATCTTGCCTTATACACTGTAGGTACTCAGTAAGTGTTTGAATATGAGTAGCTAATGTGTAGAAGGATTCCTATTTTCATAATTTGACATTCAAAGATATTTTTAAAGGTCTACTTTTTACAGTCAAAAAAGTCCCTTTTGTAACGATCAAATTAGTTCAGTGGCACATCTTTGCATACAAAAGTGGTAAAGTAGAACTTAGGGACATTATTTAAATTAGCAGAAGATGGACCCTGCAAGCTGTCTAATTAATGCATTGGGAATTAAGATCATTCCAATTTTAAGTAAATTTTCTGAAGTAATGGAAGAGCCTACTGAAACTTTCTTCCACATATCTGTATGAATTTTGCTCTCAAATACCTATAAACTAACCAGAAGACCAAAGAAAATAGAAACAAATGTTACTTTTTTTTCCAAGGGGAAATCCT
>NW_020174264.1:349131-378631 GCF_003031525.2 Neophocaena asiaeorientalis asiaeorientalis | reverse complement strand
GACAGATGTTTCAGGAGCTCAGAACTGCTAATAATTCAAAGGTGCTCATCCAGGGACCCTGTAGAAAGAGGCAACGTTTATTCCCAAAGAGGAGGATCTTTCCTTCCTCCCTTTTGCTTATATTTTCTGTCATACAATAAAAATCGACCACTAGGTAATAATAAATTTACATCTACCAGCTCAGTAGTGAACACTGGGAGTTCTGTTTTTATTCAAGTGGAAATTAGGACCTTTTCATCTCTGTTCAAAGGTGGATTAAGTGGTCAAACTCGTGCTCACTACTTGTTTGGAATCCTTCTCTTTATTGGGAGCTTTCTGCAAATTTAAACCTTTGATGATAAATATTAATCCATGATAGAATATTTTGTCCATCACACAAAAATTTCCAGTTGTGTATTCCTTTATGCATTCTTCACAGATAAAGAAAGACTTCAAAATGCATCTTGAAAGTAGCTTAAGAAAACAATCTAAACACTGAAATTCAGTATGCCAGAAAATCTATCGTTAACGGTAAAAATGTGGAAACAAACATCCCGCGACAGAAGAGTGGTCTAGCAAATTATACTATAGCCGTTTGAAAGAATATTTTGAAGCCATTTTAAATGTTGATTATGAAGGATAGCAACCTGGAAAATGCATATCAAATAATTTTTTTAAAAACAATATACAATCAACACCACACTGATATGCCACTTCATAACCACTAGAATGACTAAAATCAGAAAGACAGGTAATACGGGACTTCCCTGGTGGCACAGTGGTTAAGAATCGCCTGCCAATGCAGAGGACACGGGTTCGAGCCCTGGTCCGGGAAGATCCCACATGCCGCGGAGCTAGTAAGCTTGTGCACCACGACTACTGAGCCTGCGCTCTAGAGCCCTTGAGCCACAACTATTAAAGCCCACGCGCCTAGAGCCCGTGCTCCGCAACAAGAGAAGCCACCGCGATGAGAAGCCCACGCACCGCAACAAAGAGTAGTCCCCGCTCGCTGCAGCTAGAGAAAGCCCGCGCACAGCAAAGAAGACCCAGTGCAGCCAAAAATAAATAAATAAAATAAATAAATTTATTTTTTAAAAAAGACAGGTAATAACAAGTGTTGGTGAGAATGTGGCGAAATTTGAATACTCATACGTCGCTGATGGGAATGTAAAATGGTACAGCCACTTTGGAAAACATTCTGGCACTTCCTCAAAAGTGCCGTGTGACCCAGCAATTCTACTCCTAGATATATACCCAAAAGAATTGAAAACAAGTGTTCAAATACTTGTACACAAATGTTCATAGCAGCCCCATTCACAAGAGCCAAAAGGTGGAAACAACCCAAATGTCCATCATCTGACGAATGAATTGAAAAAAATGTGATCTATCCACACAATGGGATGTTATTCAGCCATAAAAAGGAATGAAGTACTGATACATGCTCCAATATGGATAAACCTTGAAAACTTTATGCTAAGTGAAAGAGGCCAAACACAAAAGATCACATATTGAATTCATCCATTTATGTGAAATGCCCACAGTAGGCAGATCTATAGAGACAGAAAAGCTCCGGAGCTGGGAGGATTGAAGGGAAGTAGGGAGTGACAGCTAATGGGTACGGGGTTTCTTCGGGCAGTGATGACAATGTTCTCCAATTGATTGTGGCAGCAGTTACACAGCTCTGTGAATATACTGAAAACCACTAAACTGTATACTTTGAATGGGTGAATTGGATGCTATGTGAGTTACATCTCAATAAACTTCTTGTTAAAAACACACCTAGTTACATGCACACTATGACTAGAGAAAAGCACACGCGTAGAGAAAAAACTCGAAGTTTAAAATGTTTTGTAACGTGATTATATAATGAGCAAAGTTTTTAATGAATCCAATTAATGGAGAGCACTTAGCACAGGGATTTCCAAGTTAATTTTGTGAACATTCCATGCAGTCTTCAGTAAAGATTCATTTTATCAGTTTCAAGCCAGACTTAGAGCATCTGGAGACGAGGACTGAGGGAGTAGGAGACAACTCTCCCTAAAAGTCAAATGTAGGTGATAGATTAGAAAGATGACTGGCAAGCACACAGTAGGTCTGCATTCATATTAGCCAAGCAGAGGTTTCTTGGGTTATAACCTGAGCCCCTTCTCTCTTCTCCCTACACCCGCCCTTGCAGTTTCATTCTCTCCTGTAACTTTGATTCCTTCTGAAGTCATGACCCCCAAATCTATTTCCAGCACGGAGCTCTTTCCTGACTTTCAGACTCCTGTAGCTATCTGCCTCTTGTTAAGTTTATTAATAAACCGTGTTCATTGCTATTAACCGTCTTCGCTTAGAATCAGCACTTGTAAGAGTATCTCTGACTTTTCTTTGACCCATTGCAAGCTTGTTTATTTGAACACTCCACCTCAACACAAGGGTCATGCTAGTGGTAGGGTGCGAGGGCAGCGTGCAAGGTGGGGGAAGGAGTTTAGCAGTCTTCCGGAGGGCTCTCCTTTGAATTTCCACTTGGAATACAAAACATGTGCATGTTCCAAGACAACTCTGCCCTGCAACCTCTTTCCCACTCCTGCCATCAGATCATAAAGTATTAACATTGAGATCGTCAAGAATAGGGTCAAACAAATGATCTCAAGGTTGCTGCCAAGAAGCCATAAATGCCCCCAAATAGGAGACATATTTTGGAGATAATTTGCTCCCTGGCACTGTGTTGATGTTTCACATGCATTAGCCCATTTAAACCTCACGTCAACTGCAAAGCGAGTGCTAATAATATTCATACTTTCAGATGGATTCAGGCAGGCATAGTAAGTTGCTCAAGGTTACACAACTAGGAAGTGAGAGGATGAGAATTCGAATACAGGCAGTCAGACTCCACAGCCTCACTCTGTAGATCAGAGTTCCTTCACCTCGGTACTAGTGACGTTTGGTGCCAGATAATACTGTGCCACGAAGGCTGTCCTGTGCACTGTAGGATGTTTAGCAACATTGCTGGCCTCTACCCACTAGAAGTCAAAAGCAACACTCCAGTGGTGGCAATCAAAACTGACTCCTAGGAGGTAAAATTACCTCCAGTTGAGAACCACTGCTATAGATGGGGAAAAAAACAAACCTAGCTTAGAGATTAAATAAATTGCCCATCTATGATAACTAGTAAACAGTCAGCCTGGATGCAAAATCTAGGATGACCTCATGCCATATGCTATTATGCTACATTGATCAATATTGCAGAAAAACCAAGAGCAGAGAAAAAAAAGGAATAAAAGAAAACATATAAGAGTATTCTTTCGGAATGATTTGCTTTTATTTAAAGCAAAAGAAACAGAAAGGGTCCCTAAAGACTATTAAATACACTGTTAAGAGTGTTCAAGAAAGAGCCCCTAACCTACAGCTTAACTGAGAGTGAGCAGGGATTTTCTGTAACGCAGTGTTTCCCAAACTCGGCTACATGTAAGAATCACCTCGTGCGCTTTGAAAATACTGATAACTGAGTCCCAGCCCCAAGAGATTCTAATTTCTGGGATGTGGCCTGGGTTTGCGGTTTTCTAAAGCTCTCCAAATGCTGCTAGTGTGAGTTCAAAGCTAAGAACCACTGCTATAAATGATTCATCCATTCACTTTATTTCCATGGGTCTTACCAACTATGCATATTCAATTGATTGCATTTGTTTAGCTTAAAACAAAACCAATGGTTACCTAACAAATTGAGTACATACATTGTTCTCAGCAATTATTGAGCTACTGATCATCAAATTTGTAGATATTCATAGCATTCTATAGGCAGAAAGGAAAGTATTCTCTAGTTCCTAACCTTTTGGTCATCTTGTCTCCTGTCATCATTTCCAACAGAAAATGAGCAAAAGAAGATGGAAAGGTTATTGATTATGTCATAATTTTTTACAACACTGTAAACATGTGATGGAAGAATTTTTAAATTATTGGGTAAAATGTGGTTTGGAATTTTTTCAGGGCTCTAAATACTTTCTTTTCGATTTTTCCAATATGTTTGATGAAATTATTTTTCTAAAAGTTAACCTTGAAAAAATAAAATAAAATAAAATAAAAGTTAACCTTGTCCCTACCATCATGACCAATCCAGAATTCAATAGATGTGTCAGTTTCCAATGTGCGATTTATTCAGATAACAGGAGATTGCAGGTTTTCATTAATATAGCTTTCAAACTATGGAAAAGATAACCATGAACTCAACTTTCTATCACAATGAGCAGCCAATCTTTTCTAATCTAGACACGACACTGCTATTCACTCCAAACATACACCCTTTCATTTCCTGAACGATCTACACCTGCCCATAGTCAGCAATAGAAGAATATAGACCTTCCCATCATTTCTCCAGTACTCATGATCATTTCTAACCACGGTGAACAAAACTTTGTCCAGCAATTTGCATTGATGCTTAGAAGATGGTCACTTCTCATACACTGATCTAAGTGTAAGTCGCTTCTCATACACTGATCTAAGTGTAAGTCGCTTCTCACACACAATCCATGGAATCTGCAAGGTTCTTCAAAACTCAGCAAAGCAAACCAAAAATTATGTCCCATTGCGAGTTATCTTTCAACCACTACTCTGAAGATTTCAGGGTGGGTTTGCTTACTTTGTCTCATGGTTATTGACAATTTTGTTGTGTATTTTTTGGGATAACGAGAAGGCTTGGAAGTGTTATAAGTTTTCCCACACCCAGGAAGTCCATAAATACCTTCAAGAGTGGGGTGGAATTCAAAAATTATGGTAGAAGCTCTCTTCAAAAGAATGGCTACGGGGCTTCCCTGGTGGCACAGTGGTTGAGAATCTGCCTGCCAATGCAGGGGACACGGGTTCGAGCCCTGGTCTGGGAAGATCCCACATGCCACCCAGCAACTAGGCCCATGAGCCACAACTACTGAGCCTGCGCGTCTGGAGCCTGTGCTCCACCGCAAGAGAGGCCGCGACAGTGAGAGGCCCGCGCACCGCGATGAAGAGTGGCCCCCACTCACTGCAACTAGAGGAAGCCCACACACAGAAACGAAGACCCAACACAGCCAAAAATTAATTAATTAATTAATTAAAAAAAAAAAAAGAATGGCTACACACCCAGTGTGGCCACCATTGAGTTGAAGTCTTACTTTAGACACAAGAACTAAAAGAAAATAGCACTGGCCCTGGGTAGCAGAAATAACTGAATTTATATAACACATATATTCCCAGAGTTAAGTGTTATTTAATTAATTACATTTAATTCCATTTTAATTGAACAAATGGTCCACTCTTCTACAGTTCGTTATTTTGCAAAAAAAAAAAAAAAAAAATCAGGGGAGGGAGCATAAATGCATAGTTCTTTTGAGTCTCCATGGCATCTAGCAAGCTGCTTTGTATGTTAAAAATATGCCTTATATGTTCAAAATCCGTGGTATTTATTAGTTGGCTAAGGGAAAAGATCCTTGCATCATGTAAATTACTATTCTCTAATTTGTTTTGTACAGTTTCTGCTTTGCCTTGTTCCATTGTTCCTTTCTAAACTGGAGGTAAATTTGTACCAGGATGAAGTCTATGAATAGAAAGGGTGAAGTGACACAGGAAAAGAATGAAGCAGATGCAAGGGTGGGCTTTTGATGACTATTGATGGAATGACTCTGCTTTCACTTTCCATTGATCTGTTGGCATTGCCTGGATCTACAACTCCTGTGCTTTCTTTTTTTTTTTTTTACTTTTTTTTTAACTGAAGTATAGTTGATTTACAATGTGTTAATTTCTGCTGTACATCAAAGTGACTCAGTTATATACACATTCTTTCTTTTTTTAATATTCTTTTCCATTATGGTTTTTCCCAGGAGATTGGATATAGTTCCCTGTGCTATACAGTAGGACTGTGCTTTGTTTCTGAGAGCCAGTATTTTATTTTCCCTGTAGCAACATGTCTCTTGTGCATAGGTCATTTTCCTGAGACCTCAGCGTATCCACGAAACAGCCAAGAGCTGAGAAAGAAGCCAAAATACCTTTGAGCAACCAAAATAGATATGGCTGTGTCTCCACTGGCCAAACACTTACACAAAACCAAAAGCCCTTTGGAGCTCTCTGCACATAATTGCAGTAAACTCGATTGTGTGATTTTCTAACAGGGCATATTAGAAGCAGCAAATCTGTAGGGAGATCAGGAAAGAAAGGCTGCCAAAGACTGAGACACTGGCAACCACAAAAATGACACCTGATAGCCTGCAAGTGAGAAAGAGACCAAACAACAAAAAAGAAAACCCGTCAAAACACGAATCAAGGAAATCAAAACTCAGCAGAGGTTAGATCATGCCATGTAGAGGCAAATAACCCTATACCTGAACTACACAGGAAGACGTCATTATATTCTAGGGTGAGAGAGAAATTGACATTCATCACGGTAAATGTGAGATAGAAAGAAAAGAATATGATATGTGCAGGACACTGTAGGAGAAGGCAGGAAAATATGCAATACGTTTTAGAAAGATTTCTAGCCAAAATGGTTTTGTTATTGTTTTTGTGTTAAGAGGAATAAGAATCAGTTAACAGAAAAAAATCAGATTCAAAAGTCATTTACGTATGCCACTTCTTCCCTAGCATACTGGATTCACTAGGAATTACTGTATTTCAAACAAAGCATGGAAATCTCTTTAGAAGTGTCAGGTTCTGCAAATATCACTGTGACAGCAATAATGTCATTTAGGAAGGAGAGAGGCACACACAGAGATAGAGATACAGAAAGAAAGAGACTGCTAACTCTGTGACATGTCAGGGGTTAGTACCATTCCATCTTTCCTGCCATTTTTTCACAGCCACATATGCTCTTGATTTCAACACAGTTATTAACATGACACATAATTCATTCTGCTTTAACAAGAGAAGCCACCGCAATGAGAAGCCCACGCACCACAATGAAGAGTAGCCCCTGCTCGTCGCAACTAGAGAAAGCCCTCGCGCAGCAACAAAGACCCAACACAGCCAAAAATAAATAAATTTATAAAAATTAAAAAATAAAGCATTATTATCATTCACTAGACCATGCACTTATATAAATATAATATTCATAATGTTCTTTTTTTTTTTTTTGTCCACACCATGCGGCATGTGGTATCTTACTTCCCGGACCAGGGATCGAACCCATGCCCCTTGCAGTGGAAGCGTGGGGTCTTAACCACTGGACCACCAGGGAAGTCCCCATAATGTGCATTTTGATGTCTGCCTAATATTCCATGTTCCTAAATCGCTTCCAATTTCACTAATTATCCATAAACAGTACTGCAATAAGCATCTCTACATATGTAGCCATAATGGCCTTTTATTGTTTTGAATTCCTGTCAAAAGAGAAATTCCTCAAAATGCAATTAGAAATAGATCTAAAGTAAAGTAAGAAACATATGTGAAGAGTGACCTACTTTACAAGGCTGCGGTAAAAAGAAGGTTGGGACACTCATCAAAGCCCTCTTCCCAGATAAGCAGAAATCTAACCTCTCACTTGGAGCCAGCCTGCTTCCTTCCACTGCCCTCAATTGCCCAAGAACCTAGAGACTGATTCAGTCAACCTCTTCACAGACAAAACCAGAGGCTCTGGCCGCCATCTGGTGGACACTTCATGACAGCGGCTGTTGCTTCAGATCCTCTGTCCTGTGGCACAGATTACCCCATGCATCTACGGGGCACATATCTATGGCTCTTACACGTTGAGCACACATCGCCCAGCTGGGAAGAGGGTCTGGTGGGCATCACTGTTCCTCTAGTAACAGATGAAGATAGACTTGGAGAAGTAGTGACTTAAGGTCACACAACCAGTAAGGGACAAAGCCAGATCTTCTGTCCCCTAGAACAATTCTTTGTCCATTTCATGAGCTCTTGTGTACAATATCCATGCCAAGCAAAATCTAAAAATGCTGGGAGGGCACTAGGAACCTGATTTTCTCTAAATCTCTACGAGGGATAGTGCACAGCATCTGCAGGTGGATGTGCTTTACTGCTGTGTCATGACCTGTAAGGTATCTTGTGAGAACAGAAAACATGCCATATGTGAAATGATGCTCTCAAAAACCCTTACACGTTGTTGGGCGCCAATGATTTTAGCCGGGTGAAGTTAACAGTATTATTTAGAGATTAACTTTTACCTAATCCTGAGCTTGTTGAAGGTAAAATAACTTTTAAAAACAATGTGAAAGAAGAGAGCTGGAAACTCAGTCAACAAAAAATATATCATGGAACTTCTGATGTACAGTTCCACTCACTTATGTGTGATGACATATGTTACTGTAGCGTGTGGCTGTGAGAATAACACACTTCCTTTCACTTTGTGTTTCTGCGTCAATAACTAGGTACAGTGTGCCCTCTGCTGGGTGAAGATGGGTACTACTTTGTAGGTTTAGCCATAGACATAATACATTGCTTTATAATCATAGCTATTTAAGCAAACATTTTTATTACTTGAATTCTGGGTAACCTTTCAGAAATTAGTTGGTTCTATCCCACACCAATCCCCTGGTCCTCTTTAAAAATTACTGATAAAGAATCTCATCTACCTAAGATTCAAAACACCATTAAAGATAAGCTCAGAAAAAATTAAAGGAAGTGTTTCCAAAAGAAAAGATAAGCTCAGAAAGTTTAGTATGATCAGTTGATAGGGACCCTTGTTCCTTCTCAAAAAAGTACTGGTCACTTAATATAATAATATAAGCAGGGATTAATCTTTTGGAAGTTTCCCACACCTCAGAAAATACATAAGAAGCCCTTCATTATAGTATTTAAGTTTGCAGATATCCAAATAACCACAATTATTGTCCCATTTCATTTCTTTTTTTTAAATTTTATTGATGTATAGTTGATTTACAATGTTGTGTTCATTGCTGCTGTACAGCTGTTACCCATATATATACATTCTTTTTCATATTCTTTTCCATTATGGTTTATCACAGGATATTGAATATAGTTCCCTGTGCTTTACAGTAGGACCTTGTTGTTTATACATCCTATATGTAACAGTTTGCATCTGCTAACCCCAAACTCCCACTCCATCTCTCCCCCACCCTGTCCAATTTTATCTCATTCTTGCATTTAACCAGTATTCATTCCCAGGCCCGACCCTAATTCTCAGGAGCTGTACCACTGAATGGAAGATGGTTTTATATGTTCTTATACACAGGAAAGAGAGTAGCATGCACGTGCTAAGATGGATTAGTCTAGAACAAAAATGGGAGGACATACACTCAATATAAAGAGTGGTTATTTTTATACCATATGATCTCACTTATATGTGGGATCTAAAATATGACACAAATGAACTTATCTGTGAAACAGACTCACAGACCTAGAGAACAGACTTGTGGTTGCCAAGGGGGAGGGGGGTGGCGGAGGGAAGGACTGAGAGTTTGGGGTTAGCAGATGTAAACTGTTATATATAGGATGTAAAAACAACAAGGTCCTACTGTAGAGCACAGGGAACTATATTCAATATCCTGTGATAAACCATAATGGAAGAGAATATTTTAAAAAGAATGTGTATATGTGTATAACTGAGTCACTTTGCTGTACAGCAGAGATCAGCACACCATTGTAAACCAACTACACTTCAATTTAAAAAAATAAAAGTAAAAAGATCTAAGAATATATCTAAAAAAAAATCCAAAAAAAAAAAAAAGAGTGGTTACTTTTAAGTGGTGGGAGTGTCTCTTGTTGTTTTCCTTCATGCTTAAGCACATGTGTTTTTCTAGCCTTGTGTTTTTGTTCTTGTGTTTGTTTCCTTCTTGTGTTTTGTGCATTGATCCCAGGTTACTTTTGCAGTATGGGGAGGGAAAATGTGGTAATTGCAAAGAAAGAGGCATGATCAATAGTATGAAACACTGCAGAGAGGCCAAATGAGAGTGGAGAGTAAATAGGAAAAAGTCTGCAGGGAGCCTGGATCAGACAGTTGACCTGTAACGGACGCGCCAGAAGAGAAATGGAAGTGAGTTGAGTGGAAAGAAGGGAAGAGAAACAAAGTCGCCCACTTATTACAGAAGCAGGACGAAAAAGAGAAGCAGAAAGGACAGGATGGAGCGAGAGATGAAAAATCAACCAAGACTATTGTAAAGATCAAGGAGCCTGAGTGAGGTTGCTGCTGACGGGGAAGGGAAGAGAGGGATGCTGATATAAGAGAGAGGTGCATAACTGAGGGAGCGAGGTGCCTGTGAGGACACGGGCCTGGATCCAGGGAATAAAAGAATGGACCAGCT
Source organism: Neophocaena asiaeorientalis asiaeorientalis (assembly GCF_003031525.2). Classification (NCBI taxonomy): domain Eukaryota; kingdom Metazoa; phylum Chordata; class Mammalia; order Artiodactyla; family Phocoenidae; genus Neophocaena; species Neophocaena asiaeorientalis. Next base: position 368,432 of record NW_020174264.1, on the reverse strand, counting down.
TAGGCGGAAGCCAAGATACTTATTTCTCTAAAACAAGAGGACAAGTGAATGCGGAGTTCAGATGGCAATATATTTTGAAGTGATGGAATCCACACCTGGGCATCTTCATTTTGTCCTCCACTGAAAGGGAGAGTGTGGGTGGTGGGACAGGGACTTTCGAAGGAGGCGAAATCAAAAGGAAATTGGAGGAGAGACCTCAGAGGGACCGAAAGTCGGGTGTGCTAGGGGATGCTCCTGGGAAATTGATCTTTCCTTTTCCCAGCTTCCAGGAAAAGACTCGGGACTGTTTCCAGGCAACGGAACTGGCTCCCAACCAGTTTCTCCACAGTACTCAGGTGACAGAGGGGTGCCCGAGGGATCCACAGAGCCCCACAAGATTAGCTATGGCTTCCCAAACCTGGCGGGACCGTCCACACCTGCGCGTCCCTAAGGGGGACTCTGGGGCTGAGTGTCACACTCTGGGATGATTCTGAGCTACTTCCGGCTTTAGGCATTGGCGTCTGTAGATTTCATCGCCATGGGGTTTAAAGAAAGGCTACACCCTCTCACCAGGCCTCTTGGCATCTCTCAGTCAACCTCATCTCCAGCTCTTGGGACAAGCAGAAGCAGAGCTGTCCAGAGTGTCCACAACAGAACGTGTCATGCTGCGGCTAGAACTGGAGTTTTCTCCCAGCACTGTCTTCCCATCCCTCCCAGGCACGCCGGTCCCACTCCCAGGATTCACTGACATGAGATTGCCATGGCATATGGCTTCATAGATGGTGGAATTTAGATCCTCTCTTTCAAGGAATGGTTCTCAACTGGGGGCGAATTTGTCCCACCACCAAGGAAGATTTGGCAATGTTTAGTTGTCACAAATGGTGCTACTGGCCTCCAGTGGATAGAGGTCAAGGATGCTAAAAATCCTACAGTACAAAGGACCTCAGAAGGTCAGTCATGCCAAGGGTGAGAAACCCTGCTTTAACGAGTCCCTGCTCTTAAAGGACCCTTTAAAACTTTGCTAAAATCCAGTTAAGGGTTATTTATAATTTGAGGTTTAGGGCTGAGACTAATGAAAGAAAATACCAGACAAGTGGGTGAGGAACGGTAGGGTTTCTGTATTTCCACCAGATGGCGCCAAAACACAAGTCAAAAATCCAACCTCCAGCCTCCATTTCAGAATCCAGTTTCTCTCCATGGTCAGCTCTCTGGAGTAACAATTGTTACTTTTTAAGTGCTTAGTTTTCTTCACCATCAATATTTTCATGCAGGTGAATTACAATGAATGATGATGAAAACTCTGCCTGGAAGATGAAAAAAACAGGGCCACCTCCTCAATCAGCTATGGAATTTCCATTCCCTGTAGCAACCAGGGTGTGGGAGAATCAGCTAGCTTCTCGCCTTCTTCTTGAGCTCGCTTTTAGCTGGGTACCTGGCAGGCAGACAGTGCCAAGATTCCTTTACCCTTAGGACAGCTGAGTGATGAAGTTCTGGCCATCAGCGGGATTTGAGCAGAAGTGTTGTAGGAAACTTAGTAGTTAAAGCAGTGGTTCTCAACTGCTGGGGTGCGGACGGAACGTGGTGCGGACGTGATGTCATCCGCCGGGGGGGGGGGGCATTTTGCCCCCAGGGGACATTTGGCAATGACTGGGGACATTTTTGGCTGTCAAAACTGGGGGATGATGCTACTGGCATCTAGTGGGTAGAAGCCAGGGATGCTGCTAAATATCCTACAACACACAAGAGAGCTCCCAGAACACAGAATTATCAAGCCTCAAATGTGAATTATGCCAAGGTGGAGAAACCATACTTTAGACGGAAGTGGCATGCCCTGGCTTCACCTTTCTCCCTTCCCACCCGCTACAAGGTGCAGTGAAGCACCATCTTGGACCATGTGTGCCAAGGCATCAAACCGGGGAGTCTGGACCTACAATGTAGGTGGAATTTGAGCCCCTGGCCTGGTGGGTCTCCCTTTCGACTCTGAACACCTTACACCCAGAGAGAGAGAATATATACACACACTCATAGTACTATTGTATATAAATCATAGTAGTCCAGTAACTACTCGACCTGAAACACATCCACTCCAGGTCTGCTTTGTTCTGCTTTTACCAGGGCCCCCCTAAGCTCTTTCTCCCTGGTATCTTACCCCTCTTCTCTCTTCCCTTCCTCCTCTGATGTGGTTTCTTCCCTCTGGCAAAGACTCCACCAGGACCCAATTGATTTATCAGCCTCAATCCATCCCTGACTTCTCCTAGAAGACACCCCTGCTATCTCCCCACCCTTCTATCCACAAATATCTTAGTTCCTCCCACATCCACTTTCTGGAGGACGAATCTTGTCTAAAATAACCACCCTCAATATAAACACACTTTCTGGCCCTTACCCTGCTATGTTTTCTGCAAAGAGCTTACCATGGTGTACAGTGATGTTATTTGCTGTCTGCACTCTACTCAGTGGTGCTCATTTTAGGTCAAAAACTGTCTTGTTTATCACCACATATCCAGTAAATGGAATACCGCTGTCCAATAGACATATATAATTATATATTGCATGCCCCATAGAGAATGCTGAATGTTCTAGTAGCCACATTAATAAAGTAAAAAGATAAAGATGAAATTAATTTTAATCCTATATTTTACTTAACCTAAACAGTCCTTCCCTAACATGTTGTTACTATTTTAAAATGAGGTATCTCACATTCATTTTTTCAAACGAATTCTGCAATAGCCACTGTGTAATTTACCCTTCCAGCCCACCTCAGTTCAGACTACATCTCAAGCTCTTAACAGCCACGTATGGCAAGTGGCTGCAATGGACAATGCAAATATGGAATAATACTTGACACACAGTAGGCATCCAGTACTAATTTGTTAATATTCTTCTATAGTATTTGATTCTTCTTGAGTACAGGAATAACATGGTAATAATGTTCACACCATTGATAAAGTCTATTTGAGTTAGCCATTTACTCTTATTAGGCATTTAAGTGGTTTCCACTTTCCACTTTTTGAAATAATTCTGCAATGAGCATCCGGTTTACGTCTGTTCTTCCTTGGAATAAATTCTCAGAAGTGAACATTCTAGTACAGAAATAGGCCCCCTTTTAGGGCTCTTGGCGCAATTTGCCAAATTACCCCGGAAAGGATTATGCCACTTAGGCTTTGAGTGATTTATGCTTGGTTATTATTGATCCTCTGCGATGCTAACAGAACAGGTATTGCTGATAATTATTGTGATGATTTAAAAAATGTTAATTAATAGGCACCAATTTTTGTCAGCTATCACGCACCAGGCCCTGTGCACCAGGTATTTCTCACCTCTTCGGGGCGAGAACCCGAGGCTTAGGGAGGTTAATAAACTAAGCGCTAGAATCGCACTCAAACTCAGATCTGGGTGACTATTTTCAAATCCTGGGCCACGACCACCCTCCGTTTCAGTTTTTTAAAAAAGCAAAGGCTAACAAAACACAAGGGAACGGAAGTGAGAAAGTTCAGAGATGGTGCGGAACGCGGCTAGGACGGGACGTCAACCACGGGGGCGGGACTTCCTGCGCGTCATGGCCACGTGACCCGCACCGGCCGCTCACGTCTAGTCGCCCCGGCAACATCCTCTCCCACGCACCGCGTATCCTGTTTCCCACCGGAAATAGGTCCCTGCTCGCCCACCGCCCAGGATTTGCAGGCTACGAGCTCTTGAGGTGACTCTGGGGGCGGCTGGGTATCATTTGGGAAGTGAAGGAGGCCCCTGAGCCTGGCGGCCCCTGAGCCTGACTTTCTGTGAGGCCGGGAGAGCAGAGGGCTTGCCTGTCACGTTATCGTTGTAATTATCAGCATCCCGCTAATTGTGAGAGGGAACTGGTTCCAGAGCCCCTCGGCTCTGCCGTGCGCCAGAATCACTGGATGGTTTTTAAATGCCCGGGCCTCCATCCCAGACCAGTAAAATTCGAATTTCTAGAAGTGGGGCCCCGGCATCGGTATTTTTCTGAAAGCTCCCCATTGTGATTCTGATGTTCCAGGTAACGCTGTGTCAAGCCAGGTCTGGAAGGTGAATTCGGACTTTGCCCATCCAGCCCAGAATCAGAACAGATCACCCAGGTCAGCCTCATCCTTAGAGGGAAGTCTAGGATATTAGCCCGTCTATTCAAAAATTGGGGCTTTCTTTTCCTCTCTTTTCCCTCGCACGTTGTCCTCTGTGGGAGGTCAGAGGTTTTGATGGCAGTTACCTGGAGAACATTTGGCACCTGCGGTCTTCTCTGCGCCTTACCTGTGGAGGTGGAGGATGTCTTTTCCCTCTGTTCTTCCTCAGTAGTTAAGTGAAGTTGCACCAGTGGCCAACGAAGTACCTTTTAGCTCTGAAATCCTGAGAGTCCCTTAGTACAGACCAGATGGTTCTGAACAAGTTTATTTTTTTCAGGAATGATTTTTAAAGTTGTTTCACAGGCTAGATTCTGTATTCAGCTGTTTTGCACCTCAAGTCAGAATAACATTACTTGAAAGTTTAGACTGAAGATTAATAACACAAATAGCATTTCTGGAGTTACTTACTCTCAGAGTTCCCATGAATTATGGGGTGGGGGTAACCTTTATACGTACAGTTTTTACTAATATAGTTTATAGGAGTAACAGCCCCTTTGGGATGGCAATGTGAACAGAAACCATATATTTTCCAAGACTGTTAGCTAGTGACTTTGGATAGGCATAACTGAAGCCAAGTTCACAGTAAGGTGTACAGATCTCCTCTGAGTATTCGTTGTTGTGCTGGGAAAGGATATAAACTAAAGCTCCAGAGAGAATTTTCATTCTAAAAGTGTTTTACAGAGGGTGAAGGATTATTTTGGTTTTTAGGGTGCAACATTTAAGGATAGGGTGAAATGAGAAGAAAGGGAGGAAAACTGAACGAGTAAGCGTAGAGTAGAGGTTGGAGAATTCACAAAATAGATGCGGAACTTGTGAAACTTCCTTCCGCATTCGCGGATGCGTAGGGCCGACTATACCACACCATTTTATGTAATGGACTTGATCATCCGCGGATTTTGGTCTCTTGTCGGGGGGAGGTCCTGCAACCAATTCCCCACGAACACCGAGGGACGTCTGTACTTCTCTACAATAGGAAATCCAGCTATAGAACAGTGTAAAAAAGTGAACAGGTGAAAAAAGAGCGTAACTTGTTGATCAAAGATCAGATGATTTGAAAATATCTTTGAAAACATATTAATGTATTTAGATATCTACTTTCCGAAAAGATTTGGAGCTTTATAGCCAGAGTTATTTGAGTTACTAGCTACTCAATGATTTTAGGGAGGGTAGAGGTTGCAGGAGAGTGTTAACAGGAAATGGCGATCCCAACAGCATCGAAGGACAGGAAATATTACCTATGACTTTTTTATGCTGGAAGGAAAAAAGGAAATTTAAAAGGAACAGATGGCAGAATCCAGGCCTACAAGTAGTTGATTAAATGGCCAAATGAAAGGGGCATAGTGAGTGCCGTTTAAATTCAGAAAAGAGAGATTAACGTGGAATTACCCTGTATGTGTTTTTGGAAGGAAAATTTGAAATAAGGTTCCTGACATCCAGTGGTGACTTTAACCACTTTAAACCAGTCGTGGTTTATGCTCTTAACTTGTATTACCTACCTGTCCAACCCTTATTCCTTCATGGTCACACTAGGTTTTGCTGTTTGAAGAATATACTTGCAATGAGGGGAACTTGTCTGTTTCCTCTTTTGCGTTGTATTCTGTCCTTGTCGGTTACCCCAATTTTCAGCTTTCACATTGCCTGTTGTGTTCAAGAGTCAAGGGGTAACCTTGTTTTGGGGCTGTCCTCATATTTCACTTCTGATTCTTATGTTAGTCACATGGGGATTTGGTGAACTTGCAAATAAATCCATTCCCAAATCCATCACCCTTGCTTGACAAATTAAACGGTGCCGTTCTATGGGTGGAATATGGTTTGTATGAAAAAGAAGAATTGTTAACTACGTCCTTTCAGCCATGAAACTTTCAGCCAAGGAGCTATGTTCCTTCCCCATGCTGTGCCTTCATTGTGACCTTGCTTCTTATTGCAACAGCCAGAAGAGTAAATTGAGGCTTGGGGTCGAGAGAATGAAAGGGAAATGAAACTCAGGTTTGAGGCTCCCTCACCCATCAGTTTTAACTGTTACAGGTGGACAGAGGCAGGCCTTCTAAACACAGTAGCTTGTGCGCTTGTAGGAGGCCTGTGTCTGGAGGAAAGATGGAGCTTGGACTGCTGAGGGTGGGAAAAGGCCTTTCAGACTTGAGCCATCTCTGATGTCTGAATCACTAAGCCGGGACCACGCCAAGCCACAGGAGGGAGCCTCTGAGGGCAGCAAGCCAGCTGAACTTGCCAGCCTCAGATCGAAGCTGGGGGTGATGGCAAGAAGCAATGCTCTCCAAAAAACCTCCTTTTCTCATTTGACTTAGTTGAGGAAGTTCCTACCAGTGTGTGCGTTTACTGGGAGACATCTTCTCTGATAGGGTTATTACCGCATATACCGAGATTCCGTAGAACTGCATATGACTCAATGTATGTAATTCAGATTTCTCACCATACCGTCATTTATTTTATTTTATTTTTTTTCCGTCATTTATTTTGAGCCATCTCCAGCAGACCCCGTTTCTTCTACTTTGAAACTGTGTATACTGAAGGCCCAATTAGATCCCCCCAATTCTCTGGTTCGCTCAGAGAACCAAATTAGGGAGAGCCTTATGGGAAAGTTGCGTATCTTATTTAATGACCAACGTTGAACGTGTTTCTATGCAAAAATCAAAGCCGATGAATTTTCATGTATTTAATTTTCAGAATTCTAGTGGAAAAGGAGGATAGAGAGGAAAATCCAGTTACAGAGGATACATTATCATTTCGAAGGGAATTTGTGTTTTATTTATCTGGTTGCTATGATGCATCCTAGATCCTATACTTATAAGAATCTAAATAGGCAGTAAAAAGAATTTGTACAAGGAATTCCCTGGTGGTCCAATGGTTAGGAGTCCGTGCTTCCACTGTCCGGGGCACAGGTTCAATCCCTGGTCGGGGAACTAAGATCCCACAAGCTGTGCAACTCAGCCAAAAAAAAAAAAAGCCACATTCCTTATTGGTGGAAATGTTTAATGACTCAATGGAAATAGTCACATTTTGTCCATTGAAAACCACAAAGCTCATGTCTGTTGTTGTTCGTGTATATTTATGCATTTAAAAATGTGTCTCCCAGGATAAGCAGAGTCATTGAAGAATGAGTGCAGTTTTTAAGAAAGGCTATACGGAAAAATATATCATTGGAGACTCAGAGGCACTGCCTTTTGCCTGTGGGCCTCAGCAGTGTTTCGTGAATGACCTCAACGCTGTTTTTTTCCTTCCTCTTCTCGTGGCTGAGGACAGACAATGAATTCGGTCTCTGTACTCGCCCAGGCTCAGCTGGGCAGTGACTATCGTGCCATTGTCCTCCCTGGGGAGGGCTGCCCAGTTGGTAGTGCCGTGAATCCCGGCCTTCCCTGGCATTGACCCTCTCTTTTCTTTCAGCTCCACCATCCCGTTAGGAGAAGAGTTGCTGCGCAGTACACAGAGACAGGTGCCAGAAAAAAGTAGGAGACACTCTGGGGAGGTGGGGAATGAAAGATAAAATTAAAAACCATTGAAAGGGCAGCTCAGTCTGCTGCTACCTTAAACTTTCTCTCCTTTGAGCTGGTGGTGGTGTGTGACAGTACTGCTATAGTGTCTAGAATTATTTTAACGTTGGCTTTTCAGAAGCCCAGGCATTTTTATTAGGTCCTTAAGCTCCTTTGTGGAACCCAGTTTTGAAAAGCTAACAGGGCCCATTCTTAGAGTAGGGTCTCACCTTCCCTTGGGTGCTAACTGATGCCATCAGCCGGGAAGGATATGGGTTCCTTCTTCCAGGGAGGAACTCTCTCCTGCTTCCCAGTTCCTGCTTCCCGTCCTTGTTGGGTTCCTGCCTAGCCCGGGGCAGCTCGTAGAATCTCCATCAGAAATCATGGCACTACATATGCTTTCTAAGCCCTGTTGATTGATCCTGTTTTGCAGGAGTTAGGGTGGGTTGTTTTTTGTTTTTCTTAATTAAGTCCTTAAATGTCTCTGGAGCTCTTTAAGAAATGGTCCGATTTGCTTATTTAGTCACAGAGAGGATTCTTTTGTCCCCAGTATTAGGAACTGGTCACCAAATTGCTATTGGTCATAATCACAGTTTTCTTGCTTCCACTAGTCTTATTCTGAGCCTAATAACTTATGAGATGGGTGAGAATCTCAGAGTTCCTCCACTGATTTGCAAGTGCAAAGCGAGGAACGATTAGGACGCTCAACATACTGAGGGAAGAGTCTATGGAGCCTCGTAATGGATTAACATAAAGCAGGGGTGGCCAAGTGATGGCCCACGGCTAAGAATGATGTTTACATTTTTAATAGGTTGTTTTTTTAATTTTAAAAAAAAGTACGGCTATGTAACAGTATACGTGACACACAAGCCCAGAATATTTACTATTTGGCCCTTTAGAGAAAAAAATTTGCTGGTGTAAAATACCAACAGTAATACTGGAAATAGCAAGCTCATAATAAAGTTCTATGCAAGCTGCTCTTTCTTTGGATGTGTTTTTTTATACTTTTTCTTTCTTTCTTTCTTTCTTTCTTTTTTTTTTGCGGTACGCGGGCCTCTCACTGTTGTGGCCTCTCCCGTTGCAGAGCACAGGCTCCGGACGCGCAGGCTCAGTGGCCATGGTTCACGGGCCCAGCCACTCCGCGGCATGTGGGATCCTCCCGGAGCGGGGCACGAGCCCTCGTCCCCTGTATCGGCAGGTGGACTCTCAACCACTGCGCCACCAGAGAAGCCCTATACTTTTTCTTACTTGATTTGAGAGGGGCTGATTAATTTGTCATTCATTCTCAGGATTATTTTGTTCAACTTGAAGAAAACTTTATTTATTATTTTTATTGAAGTATAGTTGATTTACAATGTTGTATTAGTTTCAAGTGTACAGCAAAATGATTCAGTTATATATTCTTTTTTAGATTCTTTTCCCTTATAGGTTATTACAAAATACTGAGTAGAGTTCCCTGTGCTATACAGTAGGTGCTTGTTGGTTACCTATTTTATATATAGTAGTGTGTATATGGTAATCCCAACCTCCTAGTGTATCCCTCCCCCCCCCTTCCCCCTTTGGTAACCTTAAGTTCGTTTTCTGTCTGTGAATCTCTTTCTGTTTCGTATATAAGTTCATTTATTATATCATTTTTTTTTAGATTCCACATATAAGCGATACTCTTTTTAATTGAGTATCTACAGGATTTTAGGAATCTTAAAGATACTTAAAATGTAAAAGGATGTGATAGATAGGTTTTGGAATTTGGGGAGGGAAAATAATAGATCCAAGGGTGACATGAGCGGCATATTGAACGTAGAGCCTGAGGACTCTAAACGTGCTGTAAGATGGCAGCAGATCTGATTATAAGTGTCCCAGTGGCCAAAGCAATGAGAAAAGCATAATCAGAAGAAAATCGATGACAGAGGTGCCTGTGTTCCATGATTAATGTAAATTCATCTTTCCTTAATGGCCTGGGTCTTAAAAGAAGTCAGCATCTCGGCAGATTAGTTGATATGCTTTATAGGTAGTCAGCAGCCTGCGCTGAATCTGAACGGCCTCTGGTCCAAATGCTGGGACTGGCTTTCTTCAGCCACCCCAGCTCTTAGTCCTGGCTGCTTTCTTGCAAAAGTGCTCAGAGTGCCTTTCGTGATTTCTGACGCAGTGGAACATGGCAGCCCTTCTATCAAATTATTTGTTGAATCAAAAGCATAAGTAAGTAACCACTCCTCAAATTAGCACTCCCATCGTTTTTAATCACAGCCATTGGCATTTGAACAGCCTGGGGCACTCATTGAATTACACTTGAACCTCTTAAACAGTTGTTTACTCTACCATGCATGCCTAACTTCTAGCTCTGCAGAAGGGAGCCTCTCATAAGCCATCTTGTGCATTTTCAGAATACTGGTACTACTGCTTCTAAAGCCAGGCTGGATTTTCCCAGTTATAAATAAAAACAGGATCGTCTGAGGTCTGCAGTAGTGTTCAGTCACAATGATATTTATTATATATCTGAAGCTGTCAGATCTCCCAGTTCGAGATAATTAATATTTACATTGATCTGGTTTTAAGTACATATTTTATAAGGCATAGAAGTCTGGATTCAAAACTCTTAATTTCCCCAAGATGTGCAGATGTCTCATAGGCTTTTTTAATTTAATTCCTATGCTAATTGTTAATCTCTAAAACAAATTTGATTAAGATACACATGGAGTTCACTTTAATGTCATTTTGTGCTTCAGGCACTCAGAAAGCTGTTCAGATTTCAGTGGTAGACATATAAAACCTGGCTGGAGTGAATTAGCCACTTAAAGGCTGTACCTTACACTTCAGCACTCAAGTGTATACTGATTTCTACTGTAATTTCTTTTGTGTTGGTTTTACTCCTGTAGGTGGTTAGCCCCTTAGTTGTGTTGACTGTTTTTATATGTATTTCTTCGGTAGCCTATAAAGCACATAGCAGTTAGCCAGGTTTTCAGATAATTGTTTATGTTTTAAGCCTTTAAATTATAGTTGTAGCGTGAACAATAATTTACACTTGTATTTTCACTGTATTTGTTAGCTTTTCCCCGGTTTACATTCACTGCATGTGTGTGTTTGTGAATTTAGAACAGGGAACAGGAAGTGTGGGCTGTGTTTAAGATAAATTTACAGAAGACCATGTCAGCCCTCTTGGAAATACCGTCTTTGAAAGCTTATTGTATTTAAAAAGAATGTGAATCGTTCTCTTTAGGCTAAATCTTAAAAGATGTGGTCAATTTAACATCTCAGTGTTCCGCATTAACCATAGCAAAACATCTGGTGGAGATTACAAAATAAGTCAAGTTTATTTCTTAAGGCTTGGAGATTTTTAAATTCTACCCTATAATTAAGTAAAGTAGGAAAAATAGGACTCCTTCGGTATCTGATTTCCAGAGTTTCAAAACCCAAGTACCTGTTTGCTCAGCATCACATTGTGTTAGGGGTTTTGTCTCATAGATGCTTAAATTCTCATGCATTTTAGGCTATTGCTTTTGTTTAACTTTTTTTTAAAGTACATTCTGGTGTCGGCTGGCACTTGAGCATCTCTGAACCCTTGAACAGAAGGGAAAAAAATTGAAGTGTGTTTTAAATAGGCTGTAAAAGGTGCAGATACAGATTAAACTTTACTTTGAGGTGCTTCCTGCCATATCAGTAAATCACAAGAGGTAGATAGCACGGAAGGGAGTAAATCCTGGCAGAACAAGGCTGTTGGGCAAAGGTATTCTATGCGGTCACTTGGTGGAGTCTCTATAAGGCCAACTGGCCCGAGGCAGGGGAACACAGTCAGATTCACAGGTTGCATCAGACCGAAATTCTCCGGACCACCCAGTTCCAGAAACTGCCCTGGAGGCATTCCGGACCACCCAGTTCCAGGAACTGACCTGGGGACTTTGAACCCAGCCCAGCCTTCCCGCCTTTCGAGGGGCGGGACTAATGGTCCCCCAGGATACCCGAAAAGACCACCAAATAAGGAATACCCTGCGCCCTCCCAGATTCACCACACCCCTTTCCCTTCTTCCCCTATAAATTCTTGCCCAACCCTCGCCCGGGTGCGATTTCTCTGGCCCCCTTTCTCTCGGACCAGTGAACCTCGCCCGGGAGCGCTCCCTAATAAAGCTCACTTGAAGCTTTCCTCTGTTTCGTGGTGCCGTTTGTTAAGATCCGACCTTACAGTCTCCAAGCGACCAGTTCCTCCTCCCGCAGAGACGCAGTGTGGGTAGGCAGAGAGTGTAGTGTCACACGCTGGCTGAAAGATGCTTTTTGCAGTCAAAACCAAAGCAAGGTGCATTTGAGGGGCTTAAAGCCCAGGGTACAACCCAGCCGAGAGAGTTGTTTTATTTAGAGAGGCTTCTCCGAGTCCCAGGCCTGCAGCAAGACCCAACAAAGGTTTCCAGTGAGTTGGCAAGATGTATTCTATTCTACTCAGGCCTCTGGGAGATCCAGGGTTAATTTATTTTATTTTTTATTAACTTTTTTTATATATAAATTTATTTGTTTAATTTTTAGCTGCAATGGGTCTTTGTTGCTGTGCGCGAGCTTTCTCTAGTTGCGGCGTGGCAGGCGGATTCTTAACCACTGCGCCATCAGGGAGGCCCTCCAGGGTTAATTTAAATAGGCATTGGCATGAATTATGGGTTAGTAAATAAAGTAATAGTTGTACATTTTTAGTTCATGTTCCGTGTATTCTTTTTTACATACATATGACTAGCTATTTATGTGGTTACTCTCGTGGACTTTACTTTCAATAGGGAAACAAGTACTATACTTGAAAAGTACAGTGTCCTTTGAGCCACTGAATCACACCTAAGGGGATCCCTCCTTTTCAGACCACTAGCCCAGGTGTCGGTGCTGTCGTGGTGTGTTGCGTGAAGATCAGGCACCATCCTGGGGAGACAGCAGCCTCTGAGGAGCTGCTATGCAAACCGCAAAATAGCTATGAATATCACAGCCCTGGACTGACCAGACGTCTGCACTCTGCTTGTTCTTTCCTAGCTTCGGCGCTCGTTTGGACTTTCACAATCAGAGATGGCAGCAGAGGTAAGTTTTTTTTTTTTTTAACTGATGAGAAAAAAGGTAAGTTTTAGTCGTTAAGGTCTTGGTGTCTCATTGCATGATGGAGAACACCAAAGAAATACATCAGAAAACTAAAGGTAGAGCACCATCGGGTGTGTTGCTCGTCATCTTTTGTCCCAGGCACTGAGGAGCGGGCCGCCAGCACGTTTAGGGGGCAGAGAGGGAGGGACCGGAGACCATCATCCTGTTCACCAGTTCATGTGGTTCTTGGCAGGCGTTTCTAACTTGGAATTAGTCATTTAATCACAGTGGGTAGAAAGGCCCAAGATGATAGACATCGGGTCCTCTTGCCCCCTGCGTCTCATCTAGAAATGATCATTATTAGCCTCTGTCCCCACTTTATCATGGGCCGTAACCTCAAACTAATTGTTCTCTGTGTGCCTCATGCGCGTGTACTTCAGAGCAAGTGTGCACATGCCTGGCGCCCGTCGTGGGCGTGGACCCATCTTATATTCTCCTTGGCCCCGTAGCACCCTCGTGGAGAGGAGATATTTAGTAGATACGCAGTAAACACCCGGTTAGTTGATTGAACGTTTGAAGGTTTCTCTTGAGGCTGAACCACGTGCTGTCTAGCCTACATTTTTTTTTGTTTTGTAGCCGGCAACAGCGCTAGCTCTGGAGTCTTGGCCCTCTCATCCGGTCTACGCAAGATACTGGCAACATTACCATCAAGCGATGGCGTGGATGCGCTGCCACCAGAATGCCTATCGGAAGGCCATGGAATCTTGCTTCACGTCCCCGTGGTACTCTTCTGCCATGGGCCTTCCCCAGAGTGCTTATGCTCAGGAGGGCAGAAGGCCTCAGTCCTGCTACGAGCATCCCCCAGCCTCCTGGAACTCCCGCCACAGTCATTCACATGCTGGCGGGCGTGGACCACATCCACGCGGCAGAGAAGAGCCAGCTTGGTACGCAGAGGAGGAGAAGGAGAAAGAGAGCGAGTCCGACGATGGTGGCATAGAATGCGACGTGAGCAACATGGAGATCACGGAGGAGCTACGCCAGTACTTCGCCCAAACCGAGAGGCACCAGGAGGAGCGCCGTAAGTGCAGCCCGCCCTTTTCCACGGCCCCGCCCCGGGCCTTGTCTCCTGCCCACATTTATTTTTATTTATGTTGGCTGTCCTGGCTCTTACTTTTTGCGCGCAGGATCTTCATTTCAGCACTCGCTGGCCTGCAGTCTTCTTAGTTGTGGCATGCATGCCGGATCTAGTTCCCCAACCAGGAATTGAACCCAGGCCCCCTGCTTCGGGAGCGTGGAGTCTTACCCACTGGACCACCAGGAAAGTCCCGTCCTGCCCTCATTTACAACCTTCTAAGTCCTCCCTTGGGTACAGATAATATTTCAAACCCAATCCTAAGCCTGGAAAAGCTCTGGTGATGTGGTACCTCACTTATATTAGTTTTCAGGGTTGTTTTTGTTCCCCAACCAGGAATTGAACCCAGGCCCCCTGCTTCGGGAGCGTGGAGTCTTACCCACTGGACCACCAGGAAAGTCCCGTCCTGCCCTCATTTACAACCTTCTAAGTCCTCCCTTGGGTACAGATAATATTTCAAACCCAATCCTAAGCCTGGAAAAGCTCTGGTGATGTGGTACCTCACTTATATTAGTTTTCAGGGTTTTTTTAATATAGGACTTTTTTTTTTTTTAGTTCTAGAACAAAATTTATCCTAATAGTACCTCTGCCATTTACTGAATTTCAGACACTATACCAGATGGAGAGTGTGTGTGTGTGTGTGTGTGTGTGTGTGTGTGCGCGCGCGCGCGCGCATTCCCTAGTCTACACAACAGTCCCTCAAAGCTTTAAGCCCATTTCACATATAAGGAAAGTGAGCCTTCAGGAGCTTCATTGACTTGTTCTGTGGTATCAACTAGTAATTTGCTGTTAGGATTCAAAGCAAGGTGTGTGTGACTGCAGTTCCTGTGCTCGTTCCTCTAGCACAGACTCAGGGCTTAGGACCACTAGGTTCCTAAAATGCTGCTGCTGCCTTACTGGTGCACAGCTCAGAGACTGCCCTGCTGTTGCAGAGCTACCGGGTCTTAAATCTCAAGCTCCCTCCAGAGTAGACACCAGTGCAAACCTAAAAAGAATAACAAAATGCCTGGTATTTACCCTCTCCGGTTTGATTCTGGGCCATGGCTGTCTGTTCCTGGGGTTAGAGAATTGTGATAATGGTCTTAAATCTTCAGTCGGAAAGCAGGAATGTTATGTTTTTAATTTCTTACTAACTTGCCACAAAAAACTAAAACTGCTTTTTGTGCTTTCCTTACTGTTAAGATTCACCAGCCCATTTACATTTTCAGTGTCTCTAACAGACATACAGATGCTTTCCTCCCTATTACAACATGCCATCTCAATATTGTTTTTATTGAGTTCTAATTATATATTTTGCCTAGAATTTTCTAGTAAACGGAGACATAGAAGCCTGGGGATGGGTGCATTTCATTTACATCTTGATTGATCTGTGTTTTCCTAATGATGGGCGAGCATGTATTGATTCCCCCACTGGGTGCCAGGAACTGAGCAATGGGCTGTGTATAAAGTCTCATGCCCTTTAGTGTCTGCCTATGATTCTTCACTACTCATTCAGTTTTACTTCCCTTCTTTTGATTAAACCTTTGACTTCTTTGATGCCTATTAGAAAGTATATGCAAACAAGTATTTTTAAAACAGTACTTTCTATTACACATAGAATGCATGTCTTTCCTTGATCTTCGGGAATAAATTTTACCTTTTTTCAAAATACATTTGAAATAACTGTTAGTCTAATTTAAAAGCATATAACAGATGAGGGAGACTTGGCATTGGAGCATGTCCACGTGTGGTTGGAATGCTGTTTGTTACAGCTTTTGAAAAAGAAAATATGATGGAGACAGGGCTTGTTTCTGTTGTCCGTACCCAAAGGCAGAAGAACATGTTTTTCCTGCCAGAGAGAGTGCCACATTTATGATAGAAGTTGTAATTAAGGATGGGAGCAAACCCCAGCCATCTAAAAGGCCATTTTGAATGACCTGCTAATTTAAAATAAACCTGACAGAGTTATTCAATGAAAAGTAGAGATGAATGATGTGAAAATAGAATAATGAAATGTGTCCTTCACATGTCAGTTGAGTTACAGATGTCTGGTTAAGAACCATCCCTGTTTCTGCGTCTTGCCTTTTGTCAGGTAGGTTAAGAAAAAGTCATGAAAATTGCCTGCTAAGTTTTGCATGGCACTTAATATTATTTTGAATGAATGAATGAAGTCTTTCAGTATTAATTATGAGCCTTAAATCAGAACTTTTCAAACCTTATCCCATGAAGTGCTAAACTTGCTGTGGTTCTTTGGGCCATTTTACAAGGTGATGTAGGCATTGAATATTTTATAACTTGAGGAACTGCATGTTTCGTTTGATATCATCCCTAAATCTGCTTAGTTGACATCAGGGCTCCAAGTCCTATTATTATCGTCATTGTTATGGGTTGAATTGTGTCCGCTAAAAAAAAGATTTGTTGGAGTCCTAAACCCCACCCAGACCTCAGGATGTGACCTTATTTGGAGAGAGGGTCTTCACAGAGGTTAACAAGTTAAAATGAGATTAGGGTGGGCCCTGATCCAGTATGACTGGTGTCCTTATAAAAAGAAAAATTTGGAAACAGACAGACGCGCACCCAGGGAGAATGGCACGAGAGGACTGGAGTTCTGCTGCCACAAGCCAAGAACTGCTAGAAGCTGGGAGAAGGGCCTGGAACAGACCTTCCCTAGCGCCTGTGGACGGCCATGGCCCTGCTGACAGCTTGATCTCAGACTTCCAGCCTCCCCAGCTGTGAGACAAGACATTTCTGTTCTAAGGCACCCAGTGTGCTGCACTTTGTTACAGCAGCCCTAGGAAACCAATACAATCACCCTGGCAGAATTTTCTTTGTTTCCAAATGCAGTCTGTGAGTGGGACGTAAAGTGAACCACGCAGGTCTTGTCATTGCTGTGAAGAAAATCTGGTACATGTTTGTTTTACCGTGATCTAGATAGCAAACCAACAAAAAAGGGAATTTTATGGAAACCCTTACAACCTCCATCCCTACTCACCAGTACTTACATTATTGTTAGTAGAATTATACAGGAGTAGCTGTGGCAGGACCGCTGGAATCACAGGCTTCCAGCCCCACTCCAGCACTTACTAGCTGGAGGTTCTTATCCTGTGCACCGCTACCCTGTGCCTCAGTCTCCTCATCTGCGAAATGGGGATTCTAATGAATGGGATGCTAACTATGAAGATTAAATGAGATAAAAGTTATACAACAGTGCTCTGTACGGAAGTCAGTGCCCAAGGAGTGTTACTTGTTATGGTTTGTTGCTAATAACTCATCCTTTAACATGGATTATTAACCATGAACTGGTTTTACTCTGATACTGTCTTGATTAGTGCTTGATTGTTATTTTTTTGATTGAAGTATAGTTGATTTACAATGTCATGTCAATTACCGCTGTACAGCAAAGTGATTCAGTTATACATATATACACATTCTTTTTCATATTCTTTTCCATTATGGTTTATCACAGGATATTGAACATAGTTCCCTGTGCTCTACAGTAGGATCTTGTTGTTTATCCATCCTATATATAAAAGCTTACATCTGCTAATCCCAAACTCCCACTCCATCCCTCTCCCACCTCGCCTCCTTCTTGGCAACCACAAGTCTGTTCTCTATGTCCGTGAGTCTGTTTCTGTTTCATAGATCAGTTCGTTTGTGTCGTATTTCAGATTCCACATATAAGCGATATCATATGGTATTTGTCTTTCTCTGTCTGACTTCACTTAGTGTGATCACCTCTGGTTGCTGATTGGTGAGTGCTTGATTAAGATTCTGCATATTTTTAATAAAGTATTCTTTGACTTCGAAAAAAAAGAAGTCATATATTTCTGCCCTAGGCAGCACTTTTCAAACTCTTAAATTGATTTAGAATATTTTAAACATAAAAGAATGAAAAGCTTTGAGATCTGTCAAATCGAGCCACTAATACAATTTTGTCAAAGTAGTCATTACCACAACTTTTAGTTCTGTTTCAAGGACATTCTTGCTTGATATAAGTTAATATAGTAAACTACACGGGCTGGGGAAATGAACCTGCTTCCACCTTCCTCATAACAGCACTAAACGCATTGAGCTTCCGCTACTTTGTGCTTTAAAAACATGTAATTGTAGCATAATTCAAAATTGCTTGTGCTGGGATCTCTGATGCTCTTGTGTCCTGCAGTCCGCCCTGAAAGCTTTATCAGGTCCCCGGGAGACATGAGTGTTGTCTGGCGAGGGTGAGAACAAGGCTTTGGTGTCGGAATCTAATCTTCCTGCAAAAGATGCGGTCTCTGTGAGAAGCAGCCGCCAGGCCCTGACGCTGCCCCACCAAAAATAATGGGCAGCACTTCACCAGCGCTAGGTTTTTCACCAGCACTTTCAGTGGCGTATAGGATCAATTCGTGTTCCTTGGAGCAGTCATGAATGATGGCATTCAGACATAAGTAATTGGAATGCCCGTGGTGCTTTCCAATCCATTACCTTCGCTAGAAATGCTCACAGAGGTTTAGTTACATACACAGTTGGGAAATGTTTGAATAAAGAGATGAGGGACCTGAGTCACGTGAATACTCGGTTGAAGTTGTTTTGCTCTTTGAGCCACTAGAAGCTGCTTATTCAATTAGGACAAATTCAGCCCTGAACATGAATCATTTAGAGAACACAGATTGTATAAAATATTACTAGCAAGGGAAAATGTAGCTAAACTTGAAAGACACAGCTTTTCAGGACTATTCGCCTCCAAAGGAATGTATATAATTCATCATCATCTGTGTCTTATTTAATATTTTCTTGGGATAAAATCCTTTAGACTGGACAACGTGTTCTTGTTTGTGATTACCATTCCTCCAGACAGTCTCTAATTTCACATATTTCAGCAATAAAAACCAAAAAAATATTAAGTAGAGTAAACAAAGAACTCTTTTTTGTGCAGCAGTAACAGGCATGCTTTTCATTATATTATATGTCATCGTTTCCTAGCGAGATATTGCTGTTATTTAAAACTTCACTGGTAACATTACTTACGGGAAAGTAGACAGTTGTGAAGTTTTAAAAGGTCAGCTGTGTTGTCAGTTATTTCTTAGGAAAAATGTTTATTGTTAGGTTGAGGAAGGTATCATTTTATAGTCATAAATAACCATCAGTTGAGACTGCGAGGTCCTCATCCTAATACTTAGAGGGAAAATGAGTGAAAGTTGTCATTCCCCGTAGAGAAGCAGGCCCCCCGAAACAAACCCTTGCCACTGTTGTCTCCACACGAGCCAATCAGATAGTTGTCACCTGTGTTTTGGGGGTAGATGTCGGGTCCAAACAGGGACATTTCTCAAAGAACATAAACCCACGTGGGAAGAGAAGACAAAATCAAGTTTAAAATGATACCTACAAGAGCCATTTATGGTGTGCGCCATGGGTAGTTTTGCAAATGAGGGGCAGAGCCGGTGAGTGAGTGGGCTCAGTGGTCAGAGGAGCTCCACGGGCTGGTCGCGGAGAAACGGAGTGCACACTAGGCTTTGAGGGATGGGGGCAGTGCGGATGAGAGGGAAAGAAAGGGCTGAGTGCACTCCCCGCCCA
>NW_020174264.1:330144-349032 GCF_003031525.2 Neophocaena asiaeorientalis asiaeorientalis | reverse complement strand
AAGTGCTGGTCTTACCAAGGGCCCAGGTGTACTTTGTAGACATTTGATGGGCGACATCTGCTCCTTTACGTTGTGTCCACCCGAGCAGGAAGGTTTAGACTCTAGTCTTCCTAGTGAGCCTTCAGTCAGTCTGCTGGAACCTGTCCCGCTCTCCCTCATTGCACCCTCCACAGAAAACCTAGAAGATATAACGAAACCTACGGCCCAGTGTTCAGGGAGCTGTCTTAGTTTCGTCAATGAGATTCAAGTGTGGAATCATACTGATTGAGCACAATTCCGTCATGTGTGTGTTTCATCTAGTCCAGATGTTCGGGGCATCAAAGCAGTCCGTGAGAAGATACGTGTGAATGGCCATAGAAAAATGGAAGGGAGGGATGGAAACGCACTTTTATTCTAAAAGTAAACATGGTGATTGCCCACGGACTTGGGGATTACATCTGTTGTCGAGTGAGGGATGTGGGGTGAGGATGGAAGACCGGTCAGTAATGGCTCCAGCTCTGCTGGCAAGCACCTGTGTTCTGGGTGTGTTGCTGACAAGCCAGAAATGAGGCATTCATGATATAAATCAAGTCTGTGCTTTCGCTCGGTTGTGCTGAGGTCATTAATTCTGGCAACACAGCAGAGAATATAATCAGACACGCTAATCCTAGAAAAATGGAGGGAAATCACATTCTTTAACACTCATTTGTCTTAGTGCTTTGTCCTCCAAAATGTTCTGCCTTTGAGCTAATTATCTTGGAATACTGAATGAATGTTTTCCTGCTATGTCAGGGTCTCTGAAGTGCAAGTCACTTCCCATGATTGTTTTTTCCTTTACAGACTTTAAGCCTACGTCGGTAACACCATGTAAATGTATAGATTGAGGCAAAAAATATCAAAGGTTGTATATCCTGAACACAGATGGAGTCCAGTAGAGTTTCTCCTTAATAGTATAATACTGTTTTTCCTGTTTTAACTCTGTATGCATGGTAACTGAATTAGTTTCCTAATTGTTACTATTGTAACAAATTACCACAAACCGTGTGGCTGAAAACTACAGAAATTTATTCTCTTACAGTTCTGCAGGCCGGAAGACCAAAATCAAGTTGTTGGCAGGGCCACGCTTCCTTCCAAGGGCTCTAGGGCCTGCCTCTTCCGGCTTCTGGCGGCTCCTGGCTTTCGTTGGCCTCTGCCGTCATCTTTACATGGTTTCCCCCTGTGTCTGTATGTGTCCTTTTCTGTCTCACATAAGGACACTCTCACTGGATTTAGGACCCACCCTAATGGAGAATCATCTCATCTCAATGCTTAATTACATCCCCAAAGACCCTATTTCCAAATAAGATCACATTCTGAGGTTCTGGGTTGATGGAAATTTGCGGGGAGGCTATTCCCCCCACTACAACCCTGTTTTAAAGCTGAAATTGAAAAAGATACTCTGATTTGTATTAACACAAATTGCCTTGGTCAAGTATCCTACAAGAAAAAAGTGCTTGGTAACATTGAGTCCCACAGCTGTTTTTGGGAAAAATGACCGACCTCTGCATGACGAGGCCCCTGTTCAGTTATTTGTGAAGTGTGGTGTTCGACTTCTCTGCTTCAGTCAGATGACTCTCCATCTGGCTGGCTGAGCCCTCACCTTGTTTTGACAGGAAGAAAAACCACCAGT
The DNA here is from genome assembly GCF_003031525.2 of Neophocaena asiaeorientalis asiaeorientalis. NCBI lineage: Eukaryota > Metazoa > Chordata > Mammalia > Artiodactyla > Phocoenidae > Neophocaena > Neophocaena asiaeorientalis. The sequence goes on along the minus strand of NW_020174264.1, from coordinate 347,384 downwards.
GATTGAGAATCCTTTCTTTCATTGGGAGGGAGGAAGCAATAAATGGAGCCTAGAATAGGTGGATGCCTTCAAGTGAGTATTGCATCCTCAGGCTTGCTTGGTCCTCTAGGTCGGTATACACTAAAGTACTTTCACGTGCTGCCTGTAGCCTCCAGCGCCCAGCTAGTCTGAGGGTATTTAGTTTTAAGCTGACTGGTTTTCAAATTTATGGTCTAATGTTAGAACTTCTCTTTTTTTGTGAGTAAGTAGAGGCAAAGCAACTCGAATGTAAGGGAACAAAATCACACCCCCAACTCAGCGGTGCCCCTTCCTTCCCCCTCTCCCAACCTCTCCTCCATGGAGACTCAAGGACCCGCGGGAGGGGGCTCTATGCAGCGCCTTTTGAGAGTTGAGCATCTCTTTCTCTATCCCTGGGTTGTCATTGTTTTCCAGTAGCATCTGGAAGGAACAGCTGTTTACAAAAAATAATGTCTGGGCTTCCCTGGTGGTGCAGTTGGTGAGAGTCCACCTGCCGATGCAGGGGACACGGGTTCGTGCCCCGGTCCGGGAAGAGCCCACATGCCGCGGAGCGGCTGGGCCCGTGAGCCATGGCCGCTGAGCCAGCGCGTCCGGAGCCTGTGCTCCGCAACGGGAGCGGCCACGACAGTGAGAGGCCCGTGTACTGCAAAAATAATAATAATAATGTCTGGCCTTTGTCAGAGCTCTCTCTTGACAACCTCTGAGCACCTGCTTTCAGTCGGGCATTGCGGCCTCCCCCAGGGCTGGGGAGACAGGGTGAGTAAAGGCCACAGTGCCCTCCCCCGTAGTGGACTCCCGCAGGTGGGCTGCTGGTGCCAGGGGACCCGCTTCCCGTCCCTCCGATCTGTGTTTGAGGGCAACTACCGGCCGTGCAGGAAACCAGGAAACCTCCTGTGAGACTGGGAGGGGACCAGGGTTTGGGCCTTAAATTTTCATGAGGAAACCTGGATGGGAAGGAGATAAAAATAGAGAACTGAGAGCAGAGGGCCGTGTCTTTTATTTTATTCTTACACGGTATAAAGTCTATTAAGGACTAAAACCCCGTGATGGTGCTATGATGAGCACATGCTGAGTGCAGACTTGGAAAACAGCACAGGCTTCACTGACGGCCGGCCAGCTGGGGTTGCTTTGGTGTCACGTAGCGTTTCATCCACAGCTGTCAATAAGAGGAAACGGCTCTTGGCGTATAAATTGTTAGACTGATTTAACGTCTGCAAGATAGTTTTTGTCAGAAGGGCAGCAGAAAGAAGCATCGTTATAACCATGTTAAGTTATAAGGAAAAGGAAAATAAAGATGCAAAAGTAAAAAGGTTAAATTCACATATCCTAACGGCAGAGAGCAACACTTACTAAGATAGCAAAGATTCCAGTGTTTTAAAACTTTTAAACTGAGACACTGATTTCGACAGGAAGTTGAACATCTGCTGTGTCACTAAACCTGTCAGTGAGAATGATGATAGTCTTGGGACAAATTCGAGAGTGAAAGGCCCGTGGTCTGGGAGCCTCTTTCTGGGAGCCTCTTTCGTCTACATGCAGAGGCTCTGAGGGATCATGTGGGATCGCCTCCTCGGGGCCGAGGATTGGTAACGTGTCACAGGTGGCAGAGGGGCTCTTCTGTCCCTGGCTCGGGTGGAGATGCCAAGCCTTTGGAAGAGTAGTCCCCAGGGGAGGGGGGGGTAGAATTCAGACACCCATGAGAATTGAACATCTTAAATCCTGAAGTTTCAGATTTGCCAGAAAGACCAAAAATGAGAAACAAATGCTTGTTGACCTCCCATTCATTTGCATATCAAGCCAATATTTTGGTTTACTTCCACCTTTCACAGTAGGTCAATTCTGTCTTTTTCATGGATAAGGTAACAGTTACATTGCATGTCTTTTGCTTGACAGTCATTTGGCTTATTCCCATAGTACTTCCTTGTATAAAAACAAACTGCAGAAGCGATGGTGGAGGTCAGTCCCAACCTCCTAATTTTACAGATGAGAAACTCCAAATCTAGTGAGGCAAAGTGCCTTTTCTAAAATTGTAAGCAGTAAAGCGTGATGTAGAGCTGGAACCCTTTATCTTCATGTCCGGCGTTCTTTTCTCTGTTTGCGGGGGAGCAGCATCACCAAGTGTAGGGGGAAGATGGTGGCACTGACTCCAGGGGGAAAAACAATTTAAAAAATGAAAAATAAACTGCAGGTGTGCTAAGAGACAAATGGTCGTATGCATTTTTAATAATGTTTCCAAGAGTATAGAACTCCTTCCCTCCAGCTCCAAGGTACGATTTATAAAGAACGGGATTTGGGAGTGTCTATGCCTAGCCACATAAATAGCATAGCCATGTAAATATCTCGCCAGTCACTTGACTTGCTCACTGTTGTGTTCCCTTCCATACTCAGCTTTCATTCTGCTACTTTTTTTTTTTAACGAAGGAAAGAATGATTTATATCATTGTTTTATTCCCCTACAACCATCTTCACTCCTTAGTATTTCTCTTGCTAGCAGTGGCTACAGATGTGTGCATTCTGCTACCAGTTTCTCTGTTCTTGACAGTCACAAAAATCTGTAAGTTGGCTAAATTTGACCTGATGTTTTGTTGACATTTTTATGTTGTTTCTATTTACATAATAAGAATACAAGTTATGATCCTAGGACTTGTTAACAGTAAAAATTGACAGGGGAGAATAACCTGAGTAAATCTGTCTTGCTTTACAAGAATCCATTTAAATTCGTAGGATTAGAGCATATAACCGTCCCACCTGAAGTTTAGCCTAAGCTGACCTGGGAGGTGAAGGGGCAGGTCCCATCCCTCGGTGAGGAAGGGGGCCGGCTGCTGCGGGCAACACAGCAGCAAGATGAGGTGGCCAAGGCCTCCCTGCCATCTGCAGAATTACCCTTTCTTGGCCCTTTTACCTTCGACAAGGGTTGAATCGGTTAACCTTTCCTTGTGTAGTGTGATTTGCGTTTGCGACGCACGCAGAGATCGTGATCGTGGTGGAGTTCTGTACCTGCTAGCCTTGCCCTCTTCCAGATGACGTCAAACCCATACCGCTTCCAAAGAGGTGACTTTTTTCCCCACCATCTCATTTGTGGTGGGAAGTACCGCTTCTTGCAACGCTGGACTTTCCGGGAAGCGTTTCCTTTCCCTGCCGGCCCGGTGCAGTGTTTGAAAACATGGGAGCGCCACCAGCCATGCCCCGCCGGGCAGCTTGTGCGCAGCGGTGTAGACGGAGACCCACATGGTTGCATTTCTCTTCTCTGTTTTCAGGGCCTGTTGCAGAGGTTGGGTAACTTGGACTGACATGTTTCATGGTGGCTTGTTGCCACTTCTATTTGCGTGTAGCCCTCTGATAAGTGAGTGAGCGAGCGATGCGCCTCCTAACTAAGGAGATAACGATAATCCGGCGTGACCCGAGAACCTCCGAGCTGGGCGGGCGTGGGGCAGTGAGAGGAGGAGGGCGGAGGGGGCCGGGGGCCAGCTGAGATCACCCGGCTCATGGCGTCGCCGGCGCCCTTGTCGCTTGCTTTCCAGGGCGGCAGCAGCAGCTGGACGCGGCGCGCCTGAACGACTACGTGAACGCGGACCACGACCTGTACCGCGACACGCGCCACCGCTCCGTGCTGCCCCCAGCTGAGCGGCCCGGCGAGCGGCGCCGGGCCGAGATGCGGCACCTGTACGGGGCCAGCGCCGCCAAGATCCAGGCCATGGAGGCGGCCGTGCAGCTCAGCTTCGACAAGCACTGCGACCGCAAGCAGCCGAAGTACTGGCCAGTCATCCCGCTCAAGTTCTGAGCCGCGCCCCTTCCTCTCGCTGTCCCCCTCCCCCTCTCCCGTGGCTCTTCTCTGGGTAAGACTGACTAATGAGCACGTTCACCAAAGTCCCCTGGGGGCGGGGGTAATGTCAGCCACCTGGAGGTGGGCAGGACGTGCCCTGCTGCCAACATGAGAGATCTTCTCTTGAGGTAAAATGGGAATTTCATATACATCCCACTAGTTTTTAATGTCACTAAGAGCGACCAGTTCATTAAAGTTCTCGCTTGGAGATACTGCCTAGTTGTTGCGTTTCTGTTTTCTTGTATCTTTAACCAACCGAACTAGGCAAAGGCCTTCAGTGAGTCAGGTGTCCTCTCCCGCTCCAATTCCTTTAGCCCCGCGGAAAAGGATGCAAGCCCGCCGGACGAATACCGCTTCTCCAGCACAGAGCTCCGCGTGCGTGTTCTATCAAGGGCCTAAGAGTTCCTAGTTTTGGCTTTCAGGCCAGGTGGGCTGTGTCCTGACTCCTGCGTTCTGCCCTTGCAGCAGGAAAGCAGCCAGAGATGGTAAGTAAACAACTGGGCATGGCTGCATGCCAATAAAACTTTATTTATAAAAGCAGGCTACAGGCCAGGTTTGGCCTGTTGGTGGTAGCTTGCCAACTCCTGCTCTAAAGGAGTGAGAATCCCTGTGTGATGTCCTTCTGGTTATCTGCTTGTCTCTACAGAGCTTGAATGTCATCCAGAATTGAGAGCCAAGGACGGCAGTTCCCCAACCTGCTCACCTCTGTAGTCTCCTCTGTTGTAGGAAAGGTATAATTGAGCTCTTACTACAGGGAGTGACTGTTGTTTTGATAAAAGAATACATTTCTGAGAACGAAAACCTAAAAATGGACGAGACAGTCCATTTGTAAAAGCCAGCTGCCTTTTAAATAAGTTACGACAGCGCGCTGCCGGGGTCAGCTGCGCTGACCTGAGAATCTTACCACGTCCATCAAAGGTTGTTGAAAAGATGTAGTATTAACGTGCTTCTCCCTCGGAACGCTTAGCTGCACGTTCCAGCCCCTGCCCTGAGACAAATGCATTACTTTCATCAGCCCTGGGTGCTTATTTTTCCAAGTTCCCGTTTTATTACTGGAGTTGCAGTTTGTGCTTGGGTATTGCAGACAAAAATCAGAATTAACTTCCCCTGAGGTGACATGTGACCAAAATTTCAAACCTTTACCAGTTCTCTTTTTTTATTTGAAACCCGTACGCCGAAATAGAAAATTAACGTGACTGAGGCACATATACAAACCGAAGTCTATAATTGCAGCAGGTTCTTAGCTATTTGAGAGTGAAGTGTTTCTCTTTACAAAGGACTCTCCTACCTTCCCCCAGAGAAACCACCAGGCTGGTCCCACCCGTGCTGGCTAGTTACTTCCACCTCCCAGTGCTTGGTGTTCCTCACTCTTGAGATGGGCATCCATGATTCCCCCACATGCGGTCCTTGTGCGGACCACCTGGAATTAGTGCCTGGAAAATGCATAGTGCTGGCCACACAGTATATACTCAGTCAGTGTTGACACTTATTTATTCCCTGTCTTTAATTTTTGTTTTGGTTGCTCTGCGTCTTAGTTGTGGCTCGCGGGCTCCTTAGTTGTGGTTCGAGGGCTCCTTAGTTGCAGCTCGCCAGCTCCTGAGTTGTGGCGTGTGGGCTCCTTAGTTGCAGCACGCTGGCTCCTTAGTTGTGGCCTGCGAACTCTTAGTTGCAGCACGCATGCAGGATCTAGTTCCCTGACCAGGGATCGAACCCGGGCGCCCTGCATTGGGAGCACGGAATCTTATCCACTGTGCCACCAGGGAAGCCCTATTCCCTGTCTTTAAAAATTGCCAAAGAGTGCCAGCTATGGAACTTCTTCCAGATATGGAGACATGTCTCCCTGTCAGCAATTGGAATGGATGGACTGGCTCTTGACACCTGAGTCCCACCTGTCCTTCTTCCCTGATGTCTCATTTGTGATCATTTGTGATAGGAGGGACCCATGACTTGTTCATTCATTTACACAGCAGGTGTTTAGTCTTTTCCATCCCAGTTAGCTGGACCATGGCCTCTTCCCTCGGGGAAGTGGCAGCCTGGGAGGGGCAGACAGGTGTGCGATGGTTGTAGTTGCAGTATGTGCACAGTGGAGAAGGAGGTGAGGGCAGGCTCTGTCAGCCTCAGCATCGGTGACATTCGGGGCTGGATCATCCTTTGTTCTAAAATAGTACATACCATGGATGCATACATATGTACTCAAATTGAGAAACTCTCTTCAAAAAGATTCACACACACCAGCTTCAGAACAGAGGTTAGTTCTGAGCAGGGAGAGGATTGGAGTGCCAATCCAAAGGGGTTTTTCTGTCTCCCTGATGTAATTTCTTTATAACAGAAAAGCTGTAGCAGCAACGCAGCTTTTTTTCGTTTGTTTTTTGCAGTACGCGGGCCTCTCGCTGCTGCGGCCTCTGCCGTTGCAGAGCACAGGCCCTTGGACGCGCAGGCCCAGCGGCCATGGCTCACGGGCCCAGCCACTCGGCTGCACGTGGGATCAGCAACCCAGCTTTGATGGAGGCCCCCAAATTCGTCAAACTTATGACACAAACTAGTTTCTCTTTCACTTCAGTTTTAGGGTTAACTGTAACATGAAATATTTATTTATCAAACACTGATACAAGGTTTACTATGGGCCACATACTTTTCTAATTGCTTTACAAATATGAATTTCTTTAGCAATCAACCTGTGAAGTAGCTATTGTAGGTATTCAACCTGTTTTCCAAAACTCTTAGGTCGGGTATGTTTCAGAATTCAGACATCGTACTTTTGAAAAGTAGAACAGCGTATCGTGGAACTTGTCCCGGTGGGCTGGGGCAGCAGCTTGCCATCAAAGCCAGTTGCAGTAAAATGGACGAATATTCTAAGTGGGATAAGTAAAGACCATAAATATCCCCAATTCCATTCGTGTCAGGTTTTGTCATCAAATCCTTATAGTCTAGTCAGGTTTGGCTGGCAAACAAATTATTTAAAAACAAAATGTAACACAACTTCCAGTTTCCAGAGATTTGGGGACTTCAGGAAAGTGGTGAAGGAATATTATTTCCATTTCACAGATGAGGAAACTGAAGTACAGAGAAATTGACCGACTTAAGTTTGCTCTCAGTGGTGGAAGTGAGGGTCAAACCCAGATGTTCTGACTCCTGAACTCCCCACTTTTAGCTGCTCCACCCTGCTGAACTTGGCCTCTACAACCATATTCACAATATGTGTAAAGCACAGTGTATCCAGAGCACGGTGAAGAATCTGGAGCTGATTATGGCCCTCAGCAAGATTCCAGTGTGCTCCATGCTGGAGCACAGGGTTAGGCTCTAGTCCTGCTGGAGAATGTGTGACTCTGGATAATGTTCTTTGTTCTGAATTTTAGAAATGAGCCTATAGCAGCAAGAAGAGGGGACACAGTCGAGCTATTGAAGAAATGGATGTTCTGGGGCTTGGCAATTTGGAGCAGGTGAGGAAAAGTCTAGGATGGCTCGGGTTTCTGTCTTGGATAGTGGTTCTCATCGTTGAGCTAAAGAAAACACTGAGAAACAGGTTTAGGAAGAAGGATAATTAACTCCATTTGGGGACACAGTGAGTTTGAATAGCTCACAGGATACCCAGTGACATCCTGTCGGTCACTGGATATTCGGGCTTGGAACTCAGTGGAGAGGGTCCACATCAAAGACACAGACTTCTGGGACTTCCCTGGTGGCACAGTGGTTAAGAATCCACCTGCCAATACAGGGGACACGGGTTCGATCCCCAGTCCGGGAAGATCCCACGTGCCGCGGAGTAACTAAGACCGTGTGCCACAACTACTGAGCCCGCGCGCCTAGAGCCCGTGCTCCGCAATGAGAGGCCCGCTCACCGCAACTAGAGAAAGCCCACACGCAGCAACGAAGACCCACTGCAGCGAAAAATAAAATAAAATAAAATAAAATAATATATATATAGACTTCTGAGTCCTCAGCCTTACGATTATGGAAAAGGGGACCATATACAGACTAGGAGGAATGGACCAGTGACAGTGGGGCCCTGAAGACAATGACTTTAACATGCAGGTAAAGAGGAGTCTGTAAAAGGAATTGAGAAGAAATGGCAAAGACAAAGGAGAGGAGAACCAGGAGCCAGGGGCGTTTCGAAAGAGAAAATTATAAGTGGGACAGGTGGCCAGTATGGCTTCTGCTGTGATGCGTTAGGAAGTTGACTTACCCACCAATGAAGTATTTTTGCAAATATATATATAGAGAGAGAGAGATAGAGATATAGATAGATAAATAAATTGATTTATCAAATATATTACAAATATTTTTGTAAATATGAAAACAATCTAAGACTTTACATCGAATTACCAATTTATAGGACGTTCAAGGACTAGACTAATGTGTTACAAGGCACCATGAAGGCACAATCAGCCAAATCCAGAATTGGGAAATTTGATACGACAGAAAACCCAATTTCTTCAATAAATGGACTTTTTTTTTTTTTTTTTTTTTTTTTTTTTTTTTTTTTGTTTGCCTCTGCGGAGCACAGGCTCCGGACACGTAGGCTTAGCAGCCATGGCTCACGGGCCCAGCCGCTCTGCGGCATGTGGGATTTTCCCGGACCGGGGCACAAATCCGTGTCCCCTGCATCAGCAGGTGGACTCTCAACCACTGCGCCACCAGGGAAGCCCACAAATGGACTTTTAAAAAGTGTGTGTTGGAGAAGGGGTCATGGCAGAGGGAGGGACTGTCAATGTGTGTACCGTATGCTAACACATATATATGGAATCTAAAAAAACAAAAATGGTTCTGAAGAACCGAAGGGCAGTACGGGAATAAGGACGCAGACATAAAGAATGGACTTGAGGACACAGAGGGGGAAGGGGGTAAGCTGGGACGAAGTGAGTGAGTGGCGTTGACATATATACTCTACCAAGTGTAAAATAGATAGCTAGTGGGAAGCAGCCGCATAGCACAGGGAGATCAGCTCGGTGCTTTGTGACCACCTAGAGGGATGGGATAGGGAGGGTGGGAGGGAGGGAGATGCAAGAGGGAGGGGATATGGGGATGTATATATGCGTATGGCTGATTCACTTTGTTGTACGGCAGAAACTAACACAACATTGTGAAGCAATTATACTCCAATAAAGTTGTTTTAAAAATTAATAAAAATAAAAGATGTAATGTATGGACTTTGTATGGATCCTAACTTGAACAAATTATTAAAATTTGGGAGGAAATTTGAATATGGACTGAGTATTAGAGGATATTAAAGAATTATGAATTTTGTTAGGTGTAATCATTGTTTTGTGGTTATATATTCTTTTAAAGTTCTGAGCTGTTGAAGACACAACTCTTTACAGTTGAACTCATATGATGTCTGGGGTTTCCTTTAAGGTTTGTATTCCAGTGGCAGAGCGTGGGAGAGGTGAAACAAGAGTTGAAACAAGGTGGGCAAAATGCTGAGAAATGTTGAAGCTGGGTCATGGATACATGGAGATTCATTATGCTCTTTTCTCTAGGTTTGTTTATGTTTGAAAATTCCATAGTACATTTTTAGAAAATGAAATGGAATTTGAAAGAAACAGATTAATAGTATTGTCACAGAAAGGTCTGCAAACTAAGAACAGACAAGTAGACTTTGGCCTGACAATCTATAAACCATTGTAACATAAAAGACCTTAAAGCAATTTCAGTGGATAGGTGGGGAGGAAAACCAAAGTTTACATCAAAAGCTAAGATACTGGGGGGAAAAAAGGATTGCACCATGTCAAAGGGACATGGGAGCCAGTCTGAAAGATCTCCCACTGGCCAAACTGGAGCGATTCAAGCAAAAATATATATAACATAGAATTGGATTATAACCCAAATTATAAAAGAAATACACAGAAGTCCATACTGACAAGTGATTAAATAAAAAAATGGCAAGAAGAGACAAATCTTCCAGAATTCTAAATAATGGCTGCAGATACTGCCCCCTCGAGGGGGGCTGACCTTACTCCCTCCCCATTGAGTAGGGGCTAAACTAGTAGCTTAATTCCAAAGTACAGAGTACAGAAAAGGGAAAATAACAACCTTCAGTGGAGAAACTTTGCCGACACCACATTATCCAAGCGTTCGAGGTCAACATCACCAGTGGTAAGTTCTACAGGGACCTTGTCCTACCACCTGGTGTGATCTGACGTGATGAGAAGGGCACTTCACCCCCATGGTAGCCTCAAAACCTATAACTGCAGTCTCATCATGAGAAGATATCAGATAAAACCAAACTGAGGGACATTCTACAAAATACCTTCCCAGTACTCTTAAAAACCCTCCAGGTCATGAAAAGCAAAGAAAGACAGAAACTGTCAGAGGAGACTAAAGAGACATGATGAAGAAATGTGGTGTGGGAGTCTGGTTGGATCTTGGAGCAGAAAAGGGTATTCGAGGAGAAACTGGTGAAATTCAGATAAAGTATGTAGTTGTACTGAATAGCCATGTGCCAGTGTTAATTTCTTACCTTTGATGAATGTCCCATAGTCAGGTAAAAGGTTAACAGTGGGGGAAACTGGGTGAAGGTTCACAGGAACCGTATTATCTTTATAATTTTTCTGTAAATCTAAAATAATTCCAAAATAAAAAGGGGCTTAAATAAAAACAAATTTAATACAGGGTGTTGCTGATGGTCTTTATAGCAGTTACTCTTCTTCCACCTTTCAAAGAGGGGAAATACATTTTTATTTTTCTAAAGAAAGGAATTTACAAAGCCTTTTTTCTTCTAAATGCTGTAGACTCTGACATCTAGGACACCAGAATGACGAGACCGAAGGCAAAGCGAAGGAAGGATCCGACCTTTACTAGGTACCTGATATGTGTAGTGCTGGGTGATTTATACACATTACCTGGGTTGTTTCTCCTAACAGCCTGATAAAGCAGGATCCCCAATTTTCTTAAGAGCAGATTGATTCAAGTAAGAAGTAGTAACATGTCTAATGGCTGGGGGGTTGGATGGAGATCTGGGGGGGGACTGCAGATGGGGGTAGGCTTTCCTTTCGAGGTGAGGAAAATATTTTGGAACTTGAAAGAGGTGGTGTTTACACAACACTGCGAATGTACTCAATGCCACTGAATGGTTCACTTGAAAACGGTTACTTTCATGTTATGTGAATTTCAGCTCTGTGAAAGAAGATGTAATATTTTTAAAAGGTTGAGAAGCTGTGGTCTGGGGATGGGAGAAACACGTGGAGAGTGACGTGCAGAAATCACGTGGTGTGTGATAGTTTCAATTTTCATTTTTTTGGCCAAAGAACAGCCCCACAAATAAGTATTAGTATATGACAGAGCACTACTACTCCAAAGAACACAGTTTGAGAAACACCTTTTCATTGAATGAGGCCTCATTTTAACAGAGAACAATGTAGGGATCTCATTTGCCTGCAAGTGCCATAGAAGCCACCCATGTGGCTTCAGGAAATAGAAGAGGGCCCAAGACCAGTTTGAAGAGAAGCTGTACTGGGGCTCATTCTATTCCTAGAACGGATATGTCAGACAATATGGAGATGGCACAGACACACACTCCAGGTAGAGCGACCAGCGACAGGCAGAAATTTGGGTTGTGTATGGGAAACAGAATGGAGATCCATCTGCCAGACTCGTAAGGTTCTCAGACCTGGGGGCATATTAGGGTCACTTGGATCCACTCCAGTCGATTCCATCAGCATTGCCGGGGGTAGGGGCCCAGGCACTGCTATTTTATTGGAAGCTTTCTAGGTGATCCCGATGTGCAGCCAGGGTTGAGCCCACCAGTCTGGATCAGCTGTTCTCAAAATATGATGTAAGAACCTAGTGATGTTCGATTTGCAGTGTGATGTTACCCACTACGTCTCCAAGTTTAGCATGTGTAAGAATCACCTGGGGAGCTCGTTACAACACAGATTCCTGGGCCCTACTGTCAGATTCTGATTTAGCGGTCTGGGGTGAGACCTGTGAACTTGCATCAGCATCAAGCTCCCAGGTGATGCTGCTGGTCCATGGACTCCACATCGCGTAGCACTGATGTAAGCACCGTGATACAACCATAAAGGAGGTTTGCCAACAGTTTGCTTTCTTCAGGTATATGTAACAAAAATAGATTAAAGTGAGTGGGAGACAATGTGGTGGTTTAAGGGTCACCATGCCAGGATTTGCAAATATCCCACAGCTTTTCATCCTCCATAGTATGTACATGACGATGGCGAGGACGTGAAGCCGCGGGCAAGAGTGATGGGTTCATGAAGGTGAGTAATGACCCAGAAGTGGGGGAAAGGGCCAGTTTATGAAGGGTCTTCCATGCTAGACTATGGACTCTGTAAGCAACCGTAAGGTCTTTACAAAGGCCTGGACTGAACAAAGCCATTTCTCAGGAAGAAGATGTTTGAAGGCAATTACAGTAATGAGAATTAATGGGGCGTGACTAAAGAAGTGGCAGTGGAATTGGAGAGAGAAGATGGATGTGAGAGATGGGGCAGAAATGGCAACTCCATCCCTCCAAGTGCTCAAGTGACTCCTCCAACCAATCCATCAGAAATCCTCTCACCTGGGTTCATTCAGCGGCTTCCTAACCACCTTTGCCCTCCTACAATTTGTTCTTAACACAGCTCCTGCAGAGATGCCTTTAAAACGTACCCCAGATCACATCACTTCCCAGCCCCCATCTACTTCACAATGACAGCGCAAGTCCTCACAGTGCGCTCTAAGGCACAGCGAGATCTGGTCCCCTATTATCTTTCTGACATGGTTCAGTTTACTTGCCCAGGCTCTCATTTTGCTCCAACCCCACTGATGATCTAACTCTTTCTAGGACCTTGCTTCTCAAAAGTGAGGTCCCTGGACCAGCAGCATCAGTATCATCTGGGAGCTCATTAGAAATGCGGTGTCTCAGGGCCCATCCAGACCTACTGAATCAAAATCCGCATTTTAACAAGACCCCCAGGGTATTCCTCTACACAGCTCTGCACACTGCTGTCCGCAGGATTTTCCATTTGTCGTTCCTCTACCCAGATGGCTTAGCCTCTGAGTATCCACAAAAATCATTCCCTCCCTCCTTTATTCATATGGCACCTTTTCCGTGTCCTATTTAAAGTTGCAAAACCCTCTCCACCAGGAAGGCACTCCTTAAGCGCTGCGTTGCCTTTCTGTCCCCCCCGACGTCTCTTATCACCACCTGAATTTTTTTTTTTTTTTGCAATACGCGAGCCTCTCACTGCTGTGGCCCCTCCCGCTGCGGAGCACTGGCTCCGGATGCGCAGGCTCAGCGGCCATGGCTCACGGGCCCAGCCCCTCCGCAGCATGTGGGATCCCCCCGGACCGGGGCACGAACCCGTGTCCCCTGCATCGGCAGGCGGACTCTCAACCACTGCACCACCAGGGAAGCCCTCTGTGACTTTTTTGAGCCTGTCTTGCAGGATTATTTGACTTTTAAACTCCGCGTGTATACACCTTTCATTTGTTTGTTGAGATTAAAAACTGCAGAGTCTGGTTCCACGTGTAAGGAGGCTGGGAGTCCCCACTCCATCTCAACAACAAGTAAAAGCTGAGCAGCCCGGAAAATCAACAGCTCTTCTTGGATCTGTAAGAGAGGGGAGGAAGCAGAGCAAACCACTGCCCCCAGGATTGGAGAGACGAGCGAATACAAGGAGTCACGGCTGCCGCAGCAGAGACTCAGGAGCGGAAACCTCGCGGGAACCAGTGTCGGGGTAGGAAAACAGGAACTGCAGCTGACAGATTGCTGCAGGCTCCGTGTGGACAAGTCTGAGGATTAAAACCTCCAGGGGGTCCAGTCATAAGGGGGTCCCCACACTACATGGTGGTATTTCTCTCCAGGAGCTTGACCAGATTCCCACAGTGAATACTGGAGAAGGATCCCCTCGGGTTTCCAGCCGGGGAAGAGGAACCAGAACCGTTGTGAAATAAGCCAGAGTACTTTGTTTTTCTTTGCAAGGCCTGCCCTCAGGGCAACGAGTTAGCCAGAGCCTCACCTGCTGGGGTGTTGTCGGAGCCTAACTGACCTGGGGATGGGAAATAACCAACTCCAGGCATCCTGTGCACCTAAGGGAGGAGAAAAAACTGAGAAGCATTTGTGAAGTTCACAGTCCAGAGACATAGGCTCATTGAAAGACTGAGACCTAATAACAGGACTATAGAATGCTTCCCCTCCCCCAACTCCTAACCACATTACTAAAGGCCCACTTATAGCATTTCCTTTTACCCAGTACATCATGTCCAACTAGCAAGAAAAAATCAACGAGGTGTACCAGAAGACAGAAAACATAGTTTGAAGAGACAAAGCAGCCATCAGAACCAGACATAGCAGGAATGTTGGAATTATCAGCCCAGGAATTTAAGACAACTCCAATTAATATGCTAAGGACTCCGATGCATAAAACAGCATGTAAGAACAGATGGGCAGTGGAAGCAGAGAGATGGTAATACTAAAAAGAACCAAAAAGAAATGCTAGAGATCAAAAAACACTGTAACAGAAATGAAGAATGCCTTTGATGGGCTTGTTAGTAGACTGGACACAGCTGAGGAAAAACAGCTCTGATCAATAGAATCCTCAAACACCAAAAAGCAAAGAGAAGACTGAAAAAAGCGACAACATAATATACAAGGACTGTGGGACGACTAAAAAAGGTGTAATACACACGTAATTGGGAATACCAGGAGGAGGAGAAAAAGGAACAGAAGAAATATTTGAAATGATGATGACTGAGAATTTCTGCAAGTCAATATCAGACATCAAGCCACAGATCCAGGCAGCTCAGAGAACACCAAGCAAGATAAATAGCCCCCCAAAACTACAACTTGGCATATCATCTTAAAATTACAGAAAATCAAAACTAAAGGAAAAATCCTGAAACAAGCTAGACAAAAAAAACAGCTTTCCTATAGAGAAACAAAGATAAGAATCATGTCCAAATTTTCTGCAGAAACCATGCAAGCAAGAAGAGAGTGACGTAAAATATTTAAAGGATTGAGAGAAAAAGCCTCACCAACTTCAATTTCTGTACCCAGAGAAATAAAGAATTTCTCAAACAAAAATTGAACAAATTTGCCAAGGTACCTGCCTTGCAAGAAATGTGAGAAGTTTTTTAAGAGAGAAGGAAAATAATACAGGTCAGAAACTCGGATCTACATGAAGAAAGGAAGAGCATCAAAGAAGGGATAAATGAAGGTAAGACAAAACGTTTCTTTTTTTTTTTTTTCATTTCATAGTTGGGTTATTTTGATGCAGTTTCGTCGTTTAAGGTGGTATGGCTATGTTAAGTGGTTCATTTCCATCCTGAAGAAGACACTAACAGCCTCTATCTTATGTAATTTTGTCAAATTCAAACATGACTCTTTGGCCAGTTTTTTTTTAATATTTTTTTTACATATCTTGATAAGATTTTATTTTTCTGGAACTTTTTTTTTAATGTTCATGGATCATTTTTTAAGCCTTCAAGTAGTTTGGAAACATTTGCCGATTTGCTCATTCCTCTGGCTAGAGCCTGTCAGAGCATTTATCCCACCTGTACTGAAAATCTCTGTTCTCCCAGCTGGGGGTAGGACAGCTTGACGGAGATGATCAGGGAGAAATGAGGAGTGAGCAAACTTTATAAACTGCTTCTAATTCTCTTATTCAGTAGGCTCTGATCCACCCCAGCTTCTACAAAATCAGACCTGAAAATACTTGGCCAAAAAGCAGGATTCTAACTAGCACCAAAATAAATTTTAAAATAGAATCTCTGTAGGAAAGAGAATTAGATTATGCTTCCCATTCCCACTCTTGCTTTAAGATATCTATATGTTTAAGTCCAAGGGAGACTTAGAAAGCTGTTCTGCCCCAAGTAAAAATTCGGAATGTCTGAGTACATTTATTTTGCAAAGTTACAGGGAAGTTTCTTTGGGAAATGCTGCAGCACGTCCCCCCAAAATGGTTGGTGATTAGCGATACAGTTGGTGTGCAAACAAGTGACATGTAAGACATGTAGGTCAAAGAGGATGAGGCCTAATCATAGGCTAAAAAACAATTCTGAAATGTGATCATTTGAAAACTTGAGCTGATTATAAAGCATCATCATTTAACAGCATGTCTTGTTAAGCTATCCAGCTACCTCTTTTGCAAGTTGAATTCCAACATGGATCTTACTTAGAATTTTCTTTTTACTTTTTATTTTACTTAAAGTTTCTAAAAATTTTTAATTGCGATGTAGTTGATGTATAACATGGTATTCATTTTTGGCATACAACGTAATAATTTGATGTATGTAAACATTGCAAAATGATGACCACAGTAAGTAGTTAACATCCATCACCTCACCTAGTTACATTTTTTTTCCTTATGATGAAAACTTAAGATTTATTCTCTTAGCTTATTTCAAATATACATGTTATTAATATTATTAATATTACAATTAGTAAATGGTTAACTATAGTCACCATGCTGTACATTACATCCCCAGGACTTATGTATCTTGTAACTGGAAGTTTGTCCCTTTTGACACCCTTCACCCATTTTTCCCAACCCCCATTCCCTGCCTCTGGCAAACACCAATCATTTCTCCATATCTATTAGTTCATGGGTTTTTTAGATTCCGCGTATAAATGAGATCGTACGGTATTTGTCTTTCTCTGTCTGACTTATTTCACTTAGCATAATGCCCTCTAGGTCCATCCATGTTGTCGAAAATGGCAGGATTTCCTTTTTATGGCTGAATAATATTCCACTGTATATTTATACATTTTCTTATCCATTCATCTGTCATCACGTAGGTTGTTTCCATGTTACAGGTGTCATGAATGATGCTGCAATGAACATTAGTGTGCAGGTGTCTCGTCAAGATGATGATTTCATTTCCTTTGGATATATCCCCAAAAGTGGGATCCTTAGATTATATGGTAGTTCTGTCTTTAATTTGAGGGGGGAACCACCGTACTGTTCTCCATAGTGGCTGCACCAATTTACATTCCCACCAGTAGTGCACAAAGGTTCTTTTTCTCTGCATCCTTGCCAACAGTTGTTATTTCTTGTCTTTTTGATAGTAGCCATTCTAAAAGATGTGAGGTGATATCTCATTGTGGTTTTGATTTGCGTTTCCCTGATGATTAGTGACGTGGAGCAGCTTTTCATGTGCCTGTTGGCCATTTGTATGTCTTCTTTGGAAAAATGTCTATTCAGATCCTCTGCCCATTTTTAAGTCAGATTGTTTTCTGAGTTGTATGAGTTTTTCATATATTTTGGATATTAACCCCTTTTCAGGTATGTGATTTGCAAATATTTTCTCCTGTTCAGTAGGTTGCTTTTTCATTTTGTTGATAGCTTCCTTTGCTGTACAGAAGCTTTAGAGTTTGATGTAGTCCCACTTGTTGATTTTTACTTTTGTTGCCTTTTGGTGTCAAATCCAACAAATTATTGCCAAGACCTATGTCAGGAAGCTTACCCCC